>NW_022589830.1:583468-624568 GCF_004348235.1 Phoca vitulina
CTCTGTCTCTCATTCTCTCTCAAATAAATAAATAAAATCTTAAAAAATAAATAAATAAATAAATAAATAAATAAAAAATGAATATAAAGAAGCAAATCTGTTACCCTAAACTTTCATATAATTCATCTGGACCGTATTTCCTTATAATAATTTTCAAAGGTGACCAACCATAGTTGCCTTTAAATTATCTGTGGTCACTGGGGAAACCCATAATTAGAGTCAAAATATCATCTGATTTTTGTTAACTCTGATATTGTTCTATATTACCAACTATTGAACTGGCATTCCTTAAATGTATCCTGGCTAAACGAGACTGGAGGTATACCAGAACATACATATGTGCTATGTTCAATGGGTAATCTGTCTAGAATTAAAATACTACAAACCCACATAGCAAATAATCCAGGTTTGAACTGATAAATTTATAGCACATATTTCCATATATTTTTTATGTATGTCACCACCTTCTTTTCTTTGTCTCTATCACTTCTGGCTCCCTGACCTCTACTGCCTTCTCTTGAGAACAGTAGAAATAGGGCACCTGGGTGGCTCAGTCTGTTAAGTGTCTGCCTTCGGCTCAGGTCATGATCTCAGGGTCCTGGGATTGAGCCCCACGTGAGGCTCCCTGCTCCGAGGGGAGTCTGCTTCTCCCTTTCCCTCTGCCCCTCCCCCAGCCTGTGTGTGAGCGCGCTCTCTCTCTCTCTCTCTCTCTCTCTCTCGACTAAATAAATAAAATCTTTAAAAAAAAAAAAAAGAAAACAAAGAAAAACCTACAAAAGCTGCAGCACTTGCTTTGTGAAGCAAGTTAAGACTGTAATCAACTAAAGCCCTCACTTCAGGTCAAGTGAAGTCAATTATTTTGAGAACTGGGCCTAGTATCCACCATCTCAAAGAAAGGGGCAATAAAATTCATAATGGCTATTATTTCATTAAAAAAATTACTTTTAATGCCCAACCAAATGCCCACCATCATCCCCATGGAATTCTATACCTCTCTGACCTGTGACCAAGGCCTCCACTCTTCCTCAACCTTCCCAAATCTTTCCGTAGAGCCACTAAATCTGCAGCTCCCAATTCCCCTATATTCTCAATCTTTTTTCCAAACATTTGCTTTGCTTCTTTGCTTTGAATGAAACTTCTTGTCTCAAAACACCACTTACGCTGCCTTCTCAAATGGTGGTATAGGTATCTTGCTTACTCCCCACTACTACTATTATTCCCATCCTTCAGGATGTGTACTGGTCCAAAGCATGATTAGAGGGTGGGCACCTTCAGCCCTAACCCCCAACCTCCAGGGAGGGGAGAATGGCTGGAGATTGATTAAATCACTAGACACTGGTGATTTACTCAATCTTTTTTTTTTTTTAAGATTTTATTTATTTGAGAGAGAGAGCGCGCGCGCACAAGCAGGGGGAGCGGGAGGCCGAGGGAGAGAGAGGAGCAGGCTCCCCGCTGAGCAGAGAACCAGACATGGGGCTCAATCCCAGGACCCTGGGATCATGACCTGAGCCGAAGGCAGACGCTTAACAGACTGAGCCTAACCAACTGAGCCTGACTGAGCCACCCAGGCACCCCTGAGCTTGCCTACATAGTAAAACTCCATAAAAACTCCTAAACAGTGGGGTTTGGAGAGCTTCCAGGTTGGTATACACAACAAGGTGCTAGGAGGGTGGCATGCTTAGAAAGGGCATGAAACTCTTCAAACTCATCCCCCATGCCTTGTCCTATGGATTTCTTCCATCTTTCGATTCCTGAGTTGCACCCTTTACCAGCAATAGTAGGTAAAGTGCTTCTCTGACCTCTGTGAGTCATTTCTTGCAAATTATCAAACCTGAGGTGAGGGGTTGTGGGAATCCCCACACCTTGACTTTACAGCCATTTAGTCAGAATTATGGGTGACCCAAACTTACAACTGACATCTGAAGTGGGGGCAATCTTGTGGTACTAGGCCTTTAACCTGTGGGGTCTCTAATAGTGTCAACGTTGAATTGTAGAACACCCATTTAGTGTCCAGAAAGTTGGAGAGTTGGTTGCTATGACAAAAAAACCCACACATTTGGTGTCAGAAGTGTTGTATAGCTAAATACTGCTCAGGGTAAAGCTTTGGCAGATGTGATTACATTAAGGATCTTGAGATAAGATTATCCATATGGACCCTAAATGCCATCATAAATATCCTTATAAGGCAGAGGATGATTAAACAGATAGAAAAGGGGGAAGCCATATAACCACAGAGGCAGTGACTGGAGTGGTGGGGCCACAATTCAAGGAATACTGGCAGCCACCAGAAGCTGAAAGAGTCTCTAGAATCTCTAGAGGGAGCTGGCCCTGCCAACACCTTGATTTTGACCCAATAATACTGATTTCAGACTTGTTACCTCCAGAACTATGAAAGAATATAAATTTCTGTTGGTTCAAGCCACTAAATTTATGGTAATTTGTTAAAGCAGCCAGAGAAAACTACTACACTGGAGCTTCTTTAATAACTCACTGTCCCTGTATGCTAAAATCAGTTCTTCTTGGGCTTTTAATAATCATTCTCCAACTAAACATTTAAAAAAAGGAATTCCTCAAAGGCTACGACTTCTACTCCTTTGCTCTGATTAATTTCATCCACATCCACAGCAATTACCACCAATAAAACAAATCCAAATATGTATTTTCAACTCTGATTTCTCCTCTGATTTCAAACCCAACTGTCTACATGATATTTCCATTTAGATGTTCCAAAAGCACCTCTAAATCAACAACTCTAAAAACCAAACCTGGTCCTTCTTCCCGTGTTCCTTGTCTCAGCAAATGGTATTCTGCCCTCCAATCAAGGTATTAACCTTCCCTCATTCCTTGGAATATGTAAGACTCTCTCCTGATAGCTTCTGCATATGCAATCTCTCAGCCTAGATTACTCTCTCCAAGTTCTACTCAACCTACTTCCTCTCCTTACCATTGAGGAGCTCCTGCTCATCAAATCTCCGATTTCAGCTCAGCTGCCAACTTCTCAGGAGAGCTTTCCCTCACTCTACTATCTAAATTGGGTATCCTTACACACTTTCATGATACCAAGATCTCCTTCGTATCATTTATCAGAGTTCTAACTGCTCACTTATTTTTGTGACTAATTCTCTTCACCGCTAGACTATAAACTCCAAGATGGCAGGGAATGCTTGCTTTCTTCACTCTATATCCTAAAAGCCTAAGCATGGTGCCCAGCATATAGGAAAATACCAAAAAATATTTGATAAATAAACAAATGAAAATTGAAATCTATTTCTTCAGACGAAGTCACCTATACTCTTTATATTTAATTACAGTTATCTACTGCTTTTTAAAGTTTACATTATGCCAATTCACTTTTAGGGAAGACCTATATTAGGTAAGACCTATATTAGTACTTGTTTCCTTTAATCAAAAGAAATTCAAAGAGAATTTCCATTTCTATTTTTAAAAAAAAAGGGTAAAAAACAAAAATAGCAATCAGCATTTGTTTTGCAGTGAGCCATTATAAAAGCAGCACACCCCCCCAAGCAACAACAATGCACTGCAAAGCTCCTTACCAGGAACTACACTCAGCATCTCAGCATCAAATGGCCATAGCTTTGAACTGTGTCTGTGAGCATCTGTGCATTATCTCAATTTATTTTGTGTATTTGTTAGCAAGCTGTGTTCTGAGGTATCAGAAAAGCCTAAGGTTATTTTGGGGTCTGGGAATGTTCAAAAAATTTTTCAAATACGTTAATGGTGATTGCTTCTTTGCTTTATGCATTTTAGCATACAAAGGTGTCACTTTCAGATGGGGGAAGGGGGACCTGTAATATGTTTTAACCCTGATCCAGATATTTAGATTTTCCTAAAGGAAAAAAAAAATTTCATTGTTCCTATTATCCACTATATATTAAATACGGTTCAGTTCCTTTAAAAGAATAGTTCTTGAAGCATCTCTAAAAATAAAAATTAATAAAGCTGATTCTGTGTCTGGCATGTTGGAGGACAAGTATCAGATTTACCCTCTTTCAGTAACTAGAAAGCAGAAAAAATACAACACTGTTATCAGACATTGGACAACAGAGAGATTAGGTCTGCAACCCCTGAAAAAAGGAAAACAAAGTAGGTAAACTCTGTAACTGCCCTGCAGTTCTGCCTGGGGGCCCTTTCCAGACCACTGTGCAGAACAGGCCACACTTAACAGCATGGCAGCTTCAATGAGTTGAGAAGTCACATCAGGAAGGCAAAGGTGTCTAGAATCTTGAGGGCAGAGTAAAGAGAAGAGAGGTACTCAGAGAAAAAAGAGCTCAAGAAATCAGCATGGAGTCCTCTTGTATCTTTGGCTGAATACTAATCTACACATGAGTAAGGCAAAACTCGCCAAGACTGAGGGACAGGACCACTGCCAGGGAGCTATTAAGATGAACAATTTCCAGAACTCATTCAGAAACAAGGATAAAAGTTACCAGACTTCTCTGAAACTGTACAAGTCAGAGACAAGGAAACTACAACTTTAAGAGTGCTGAAAAACAAAAATGTCAATCCAGAAATACATTATCGTTTGCCTTTTTCATTCTCATTCACAAACATACAAGAATTTTCCAGAGCTAAGAGACCTGTTATTTCACAACAGATATTTTTTCTTTTGGAAAAGTTATTTTTCACAAAAAAAGTTGTTCATGTTAAAAAAAAAAAAAGTTAGCCACATTAACTTGTAATTGGTTATTTTGTAAATAAACTGATAAACATTTCTTAAAGTTCTTAATTTTAGTTTCTAATAAGGTAAACTTCAATAGCTATAGCTCATATAAAGAAAAACCCTATGAAATCCTCAATTATTTTTAAAAACATGAAGATATTTCAAGACTAAAAAATTTGGGAATCATAGCTTTATAAGTAGTGGCCCAATCAAATTAGTGTTCATTCCCTTGTGGTGCCAAAGAGCCTATGTGAAACTTTTTCATTACAAAATCAATTTTTCTAATACAAAGCTTTCTTGTAGTGTCAATCTGGGTAATGCATATCTTTAAAAAGAATTTTTCCATTCCATCTAAGTTGTTTAATTATTACTATATACTTGTTTATAATATTCCTTTCGTCTGCAGGCTATGTTGTCATGTCCCTTTTTTACTCTAGATATTGGTAATTTGGGGACTCTCTTTTCTTATACTAACCAGTCTGGCTTCAGATAACAATTTTGGTAATTTTTTCCCCAGCAATTATTAACTGTATAAATCTTGGCCCTCAAGTACTTGAGACAGATGGAGTTTTTGGTGATGGCCCTGTGAGTCCTCGTAAAACACTATGACAATAATGACATAATGAAATATTTCAACATTTAGAAGATCTGTAGGCCTCACTGAACCAGTATTTTCCAAATGATCAATGCACTGGTAAAAGATTCATTTAAATGCAAGACAGACCAAGGGGTTTTAATATAATAGAATATGAAAAAATTATTTATATGGTTTCAGATGTCACACTGTTGTTAAATTGTCAAATTTTGTTGTAATATAAGCGGAATATTCAAATAATCTGATGTGATGGGAGGCTCACATTAGCACTGTTACTATATACTGAAAAATAACAGTTGTCTCAAAGGTAAGGCACCTGTGCAACTATTTGAGTTGGGAGCTACGTTTTCATGGAATTCCATTTTTACTTGAAAGAATGACTGACAGACAAACTATTAATTTGCAGTAGGGAATGTGGAAGACATTTTCTTGAAAATGAACAAAGTAAGCCTATTAGTTCAAGGAAAACAAATGACAATATTTACTACCAAGGATAAAATTCAAACTTTCAAGTGAAAATTAAAATTCTGGAAAATTTAAACCTGTCCTTGTGAATCTTGACAGCTTCCCAAGATATTTCTAGTAAAATAAGCAGTGATATGAACATGATTTATTGATATCCTATAATGCAGCTGCTCTTACATTTTTGGGTCTCAGGATCCCATATATTCTTTAAAATTATTGAGGATCCCAAAGAACTTTTATTTATAATTTATACTGATTATATCTATAAATATATACTACATTACACATTAAAAACCGAACATTTAAAACTTATTTAAATATAATAACAAACCTATTACATGTTACTATAACTAGCATTTTGGTGGAAAATACTTCTTTTTAAACACTTTTGAGAAGGGTGCCACTGTTTTACATTTTTACAAATTCCTTTCCCTATTGGCTTAATTTCAGACAGCTGGATTCTCTTAGGTGCTTCTGCACTCACTCTGTTGCCACATCACAGGTCAGGTCACGTGGCCTCTGGAAAACTTGAGAACAGCACGAAAAAGGCAAATAACAACTAAGTATTGTTATAAAAACAGTTTGACTTCATGGAACCCTTGAAACCCCTTCCTATATTTTCTACTGCTAAAGTTCAGAGATGTTAACAAACCTTAGCAGACTAAGGTACGGAGACCAACACTGCAAATCTTCTCCTGTTTTACAAAACTTCTTACTCCATTAAGGACACATTTCTTTTAGAGCAAAATCTATTTTTCCAGGCTTTCCCTACTCTCTTCCTCTCATAGCACTAGATAACATTCTTTTCAAAGGAAGTGTGCCCTAGCCTTAAGGAATCAGCAGCAGGTCTTAATAACTACAGGGAGGCAGAGAAGGAAGAGAAAATTACACCAGAAAACAGGATGTAGTAGACCCCATGTTAACAAACCAAAGAACTGAAACTTAGAATTCTAAGAACTTGGATTTCCAGCAAAATGTTCTCTTAAAATAATGATCCTTCCTATACAGTACCAGCAGAACTATGTACACCAATAAACTTGTTACAAATATTCAGCTCTCTGTACCTTATATGAAGTCTTTTCACTTACTCTCCTTTTATATCATCACAGAGTATTGTACTTCAAAATTCATACTCTAAATGGATTTACTGGACTTTTTTTTTTTTTAAGGAGAATGCAATCTTTTTGGAGATCATCACTATTCAAGAAAATGTTTGTTTCTTGACCAAAAAGAACTGCAGCAAAAGGCCAACAGAGCAAAGCAATGAAATACAATAATACAAGCCTCTGAATTCTTCCAATTAGGGATCTCAAAATTCTATTGCTTAAATAACTAATGCCGGCAATGCCACACCAAAGCATTACAGTAATAAAAGTGTCGCCTATTGCACCATAATTAACATGAAAAGAAGGGGAGAACTTGATGCAAAAATCACAAACAACTCTTTCACTTAACCATCACAGGAGAGGCCACACACAGCAGTGATCGAAGCTCAGACTCTGGAGCAGATTATCTGGATTCATATTCTGGCCCCACCACCCTGAGCAATTTACTTAACTTCACCTGCCTGAGTTTTCCCATCTATAAAATGGAGAAGAGAGTAGAATAATAAAGGTTGTTAAAAAGATTAAATGTGTTAATTGTTAAGTGCTAGCAGATAGTAAATATTTGTTCAAACAAACAAAAAAACCTTGAAGTTAAAGTTCAAACACTTTAAATATAAATGATGAAATAATTCTAGAGATGCAGAAAAGGCAAATGAAATAATTCAGAACACTGCATACTCAATTTTCTAACTTCTTAAAAAGGTATGCAGTGTGGTATGCAATTATCTCTTAACATAGCAGGAGCCCAAAATGCTAAAGTTCAAGTCACTTTCAGGGACCTAACAGAAGGTTGACTATATATGAAGTATCTTTATGTTTACACATACTGAACAAGAAAACATTCTGTTTTTGAAATAAGGAAGGATGCAAAAAATACAAGCAGGACAGGATACCTCAGTTGCTCTGTAGACTACCAAAAAAAAGCAAAAAGCCTAATCTTTTGTGGCAAATCTGTTCAAAGTTTAAATGAAAGAAATGAATAATCATGTAAAACTAAGACTAAAACTAATTTCCTAAAGAAATGGAGTGTTCCAGGTTGAGGCAGGGTAAGTACAAGTTGAAACACACACATCTTATTCTGCCAGGAAGCACTCAATGACCAACCAGGTCAGATCAAAATGATAGAGCCATCACCTCAAGCAATTCCCACTGGCCAAATGTGGAAAAATGTGAGCATCAAAAAGAATAAAGACACCTAAAGCAAGCAAAAGAAGAAGAAGAAGAAAAAAAAAAACAAAAAAACCCCAGCAGAAATCAAGAGAACTGAGAAGAGAAAAATAAAGAAAACAAATCAACAAAAACAAAAGCTGTTTTTGAAAATATAAATAAAATTGATAAACCCCTAGCCAGACTAAGAAGAAAAGAAAAAAAAAAAAGAGGGAGAGAAGACACAAATTACTAATATAAAACATGAAAGAGGGGTCATCACTACCGATCGCAAGTACATTAGAAAGATAGTAAAAGAATATTATGAAAAATTCTATACTCACAAATGTGTTAACTGAGATGAAACAGACCAATTCTGTGAAAGATACAACCTACCAAAATTCACACAAACAGAAACAGATAATCTGAATAGGACTATATCAATTAAATAAACTGAATCAATATTAACCTTCCCAAACTGTCAGCACCAAGTCCAACTGGTTTCACTGATGAGTTCTACCAAATACTTAGGGGAAAAAAATGATATTATGAATTCTCTACAGTCTCTTCCAGAAAACAGAAGCAAAAGAAACATTCTCTAACTCACTCTATGAGGGCAGCATTATCCTAATACCAAAATCAGATAAAGACAATACAGAAAAAGAAAATTACAGAACAATATATCTTATGAACACAGATACAAAAATCCTCAACAAAATATCAGCAACAAAATCCAAGAACGTATAAAAAAAATTCTACACCACAACCAAAAGGTATTTATTCCAGGTATGCAAAGCTGGTTCTAAAATCTAATGTAACCCACCACATTCACAGGCTAAAGAAGAAAAGTTATATGATCATCATTGGAAGAGGAAAAGCCATTTGACAAAACCTAACACCCATTCATACTAAAAACTCTCAGAAAACTAGGACTAGAGAGTATTCGCCTCAATTTGATAAAGAAATCTACCAAAACAAAACAAAACCCTATAATTAACATTAAATTTAATGGTGAGAAACTGGTTACTTTCCCTCTAAGTTCAGGAACAAGACAAGGATGTCCCCTCTCATCACTCCTATTCAGTATCATACAAAAATTTCTGACTATTGCAGTAAAACAACAAAAGAAAATAAGAGGTATGTAGATTGTAAAAGAAAAAATAAAGCTGTTCTTGTTTGTCAATGTGATTACATATGTAGTAATTCCTAAAGAATTCACACACAAAAAACTCCTAGTTGATAAACTTGTTTCCTTTTGGGTATAAATTAATAATTATGATACTGCTCTAAATGTATACATACTGGAATTAAACAATTAAGTAAATGGATCCTGTATGGTAGGAGACAGGTTTCTCACTGTTGGAGGAAATTTACTATCACTAAGGGGAGAATGCCAGAAAGATCCATGTAGTAATGGATTAGAGCTGAAGACAGTAAGAACTCATGTTTAGCTTAATATAGACACAGATGGTTATATAAAATATTTATAGATATCTGCATAGACACAAATTTATATGTGTTATTAATATATATATACATTCACTTCTTTGCTGTCTGCTGAGAGTGACTGAAAGAAGCCATATCCTAGTAGCAATAAGCACACCTAGCACCTAGATCTTGGTTTCTAATTCTCTAATACCATTCTCCAATAAAAGGAAATAGAGCTCCTTGGAGAAGTGGTTGATTCTAAGAGTGGGGCAGGAAATATATAAGATAGGCTGGAAGCACCTTGTAGTGGCAGAAAGTAAGGAAAACCTCAAGAAAAAAAAAAACCCACTTTGACACAAGTATGTCAAAGGAGCACAGGTGCCAACTGGAAGACCTCTCAATGGCCAAAGCTAGAACAATTTGAGCAAGAAAATAAAGTAAGACTGGATTATAACCCAAAGTATAAAATAATCATGAATCTATACTGATACAAATTACTGAATTAATAAATGGGAGAAGAGTCAAATCTCTCATGCAGAAGGATTCCAACTAATTTATGTACTGTACTCTCAAGGAGACAGAGCATGATTCCTCACTCTTTAAGTGTGGCTGTACATAGTGACTTCTTCCAAACAGTACAATGTGGAGTAAAAGGGGAGTCACTTTACAGTGGAGAAATCGGACAAACACTATTTCAGCCAGGTGATCAAGGTCAACATCAGTAGCTGTAAATTATGTTAATAGTATACCCTTGATATGATGTGTTGGAAAATGGCACTTTAGGGGCACCTGGGTGGCTCAGCTGGTTAAGCAGCTGCCTTCAGCTCTGGTCATGATCCCAGGGTCCCGGGATCGAGCCCCACATCGGGCTCCCTGTTTGGCGGGAAGCCTGGTTCTCCCTCTTCCACTCCCCCTGCTTGTGTTCTTTCTCTAGCTGTCTGTCTCTCTGTCAGTTAAATAAATAAATAAAATCTTTATTTAAAAAAAAAAAGAAAAGAAAATGGCATTTTACCGCTATGATCTGTCTCCCCTAAACTCATAATCCCAGTCTAAAAATCAGAAAACATCAAATTCCAACAAAGGGGAATTCTACAAAATACCTGACCAGTGCTCCTCAAAACTGTCAAGGTCATCAAAAACAATGAAGGAATGTCTGAGAACTCAATGGCAAGAAGATTCTAAGGAGATAGGCCAACTAAATGTAATGTAAGCAGGATGGAATACGTGGAAAAAAAGGACATTAGGTAAAAACTATGGAAAACTGAATAAACTATGTACATACTTTAATTAATAATAACATATTGGGGCACCTGGGTGGGTCAATTAAACCTTTGGCTCAGGTCATGATCCCGGGGTCCCGGGACCAAGCCCAGTTGTCGGGCTCCCTGCTCAGTGGGAAGACTGCTTCTCCCTCTCCCTCTGCCCCTCCCCTCCACTCATGCACACGCTCTCTCAAATAAATAAATAAAATCTTTTAAAAAATTATGTATTGCTATTAGTCCATAACTGTCATAAATGTACCATACTGACATAGGGAGCTGCTGATAATAAGAGAATCTGGGTGAGAGTATAAGAGAAATCTCTGTAGTATGTTCTCATTTTTTCTGTAAATCCAAAATTTCTAAAAAATAAAGTCTACTAAAAAAAGGAATAGTAAGGGGAGGGAGGCAAGATGGCAGAAGAGTCGGGGACTTTATTTCATCTGGTCTCTTGAATTTAGCTAGGTAACTATCAAATCATTCTGAACACCTATGAATTCAACCTGAGATGTAAAAAAAGAATTGCTAGAATTCTACAAATAGAAAAGCGACCACTTTGTGTAAGGTAGGGGTTGCAGAGAAGTGAATCTGAAGGGATATATTGGAATATAAATGGCGGGGGCGGGGGGGAGGAGGGAACCTCTATAAGCTGACTATTGGAAAGTGATACAGCAGCGGAAAGCCTTCAGGGAGCAAAAGCCACATAAAACAACCCCAAGTGGCTTACACTGAGCCCAGCCCCAGGTAAGGGGCAGTGCAACTCTGCCCAGGCAAAGACACCAGAGAATCAGCACAGCGGGCCCCTCCCCAAGAAGACCAGGTGGAAAATTAGGAAAATACCAAGTTTACCGAGCACACAGAACGGCAAAACGCCAGTGCCAGGGGAAAACAGTATACAGAATTTGAAATTTTTTTCTCATAATTCTTTTATCTTTCGATTTCAAATTTTCCTTTTCTTTTTTTCCTTTTCAACTAGTTTATCAACCCTGTTTTTAAGTCTTTTTTTAAACTTTCATTTTTACATTTCCATTTTATAGATATATTCTTCATGTTTTGCTTCTTTTCACTGTATTCACCTTTATTTTTGCATACATGTAAGTTTTGCTTTTTTACAATTTTGGGACTTAGTGTCTTCTAACAAACAGACCAAAATACAGCCAGGACCAAGTGGACCACCCTGTTTTGTCCACTTGGGGAGATTATATTCTCTCCACCACCCCCCCTTTTTTTTGGTTTCTTACCTCTTCTGATTTGTCTAGTGTGTATTTTGCTTGGGGCGTGGTTGGTATTTTTGATTTTGTTCTTTCATTCATTGATTCTTTTCTGGGCAAAATAACTAGAAGGAGGAATTCACAACAAAGGAAAAAACCAGAGATGATACTGTCTGCCACAGACCTAATCCATATGGATATAAGTAAAATGTCAGAGCTGGAATTCACGATAGCAATGATAAAGTTACTGGCTGGGCTTGAAAAAAAGCATAAAAGACACTAGAGAATCTCTTAGTGCAGAAATAAAACCTAATTACGCCAAAATAAAAAATGTTTTAGCTGAGATGCAGTCTAAACCGGATGCTCTAACATCTAGGGTAAATGAGGCAGAAGAGTCCAAGATGATAGAAAGGAAAAAAGCTAAGGAAAAGAGAGAAAAACAACTAATGGACCATGAGAGGAGGCTTTGATACCATAAAGCAAAACAATATTAGAATTATTAGGGTCCCAGAGGAGGAAAAAAGACAGAGACGAGCAGAAGGTATATTTGAGCAAACCATAACTGAGAATGTCCCTAATCTGGGGAAGGAAACAGGCATTCAAGTCCAGGAGGCAGAGAGAACCCCCCCAAAATCAATAAAAATAGATCAACACACTGACATATAATAGTGAAGCGTGCAAATTTCGGAGATAAAGAGAAAATCCTGAAAGCTGCTCGAGATAAGAGGTCCTTAACCTACAGAGGTAGGAACATTACACTGCCAAGCAGACTTATCCAGAGACCTGGCAGGCCAGAAAGGGCTGGCATGATATATTCAGGGTACTAAATGAGAAAAACATGCAGCCAGACTAATCCAGCAAGGCTGTCATTCAGAATGGAAGGAGAGATAAAGGGTGTCCAGGACAAACAAACTAAAAGAATTTGTGATCACTAAACGAGCCCTGTGAGAAATATTAAAGGGAATCCTGTAAACGAAGAGAGAGCCCAAAGGTAACACAGACCAGAAAGAAACACAATCTACAAAAACAGGAACTTTACAGGTAATACAATGGCACTAAATTCACATCTTTCAATAGTTACTCTGAATACAGCGGGCTAAATGCTCCAATCAAAAGACACAGGGTATCGGATTGGATAAAAAAGCAAGACACATCCACATGCTGTCTGCAAGTGACTCATTTTAGACCTAAAGTCACCTCCAGATTGAAAGTTCTAGAGGAGAACACAGGCAGCAACCTCTTCGACCTCGGCTGCAGCAACTTCTTGTTAGACATGTTTCCAAAGGCAAGGGAAACAAAAGCAAAAATGGACTACTGGGACTTCATCAAGATAAAAAGCTTCTGCACAGCAAAGGAAACAGTCAACAAAACTAAAAGGCAACGTACAGAATGGGAGAAAATATTTGCAAATGGCATATCAGATAAAGGGCTAGTATCCAAGATCTATAAAGAACTTATCAAACTCAACACCCAAAAAACAAATAATCCAGCCAAGAAATGGGCAAAAGACATGAACAGACATTTTTCCAAAGAAGATATCCAAATGACCAACAGACACATGAAAAAAATGCTTCACATCACTCGGCATCAGCGAAATACAAATCAAAACCACAAGGAGACACCATCTCACACCAGTCAGAATGGCTAAAATTAATAAGACAGAAAACAACAAATGTTGGTGAGGATGTGGAGAAAGGGGAACCCTCTTACACTGTTGATGGGAATGCAAGCTAGTACAGCCACTCTGGAAAACAGTATGGAGGTTCCTCAAGAAGTTAAAAATAGAGCTACCCTACGACCTGGCAATTGCACTACGAGGTATTTACCCCAAAGATACAAATGTAGTGATCCGAAGGGGCACCTGCACCCCAATGTTCAAAGCAGCAATGTCCACAATAGACAAACGATGGAAAGAGCCCAGATGTCCACTGACAGATGAATGGATAAAAAAGATGGGGCATATATATATATACAATGGAATATAACTCAGCCATCAGAAAGGATGAAATCTTACCATTTACACTGACATGGATGGAACTGGAGAGTATTATGCTGAGCGAAATAAGTCAATCAGAGAAAGGCAATTATTATATGGTTTCACTCATATATGGAATAGAAGAAACAGCATAGAGGATCATAGGGGAAGGAGGGAAAACTGCATGGGAAGTCATCACAGAGGAAGAAAAACCATGACTCTTAAATTATAGAAAACAAACTGAGGGTTGCTGGAGGGGAGGTGGTGGGGGGATGGGGTAATTGGGTAATGGGCATTAAGGAAGGCACGTGATGTGATGAGCACTGGGTGTTATACACAACTGATGAATTATTGAACACTACATCTGAAACTAGTGAGGTACTATATGTTGGTTAATTTTTTAAAAAAAGGAATAGTGCCTGAAATGATTATAAAAACACTAAAAAAAAAACCCCACAAATTTCTGTCATACTGAAAGAGAGAGAAAGAGAGAAAGTTGTTTGCCTCCATTGGAGATGACTGGTAACTGATTTTCAAAGTAGACATCAAGTTTAGAGTTTGAGAGTTCGAAAATGATTTTCAGAGTTAAAAGTTGATGTATCAAAGGAAAATAAGCATCTACCTCATCTTTTCAAGAAAAACTGTGGTTCAATCCTAGTTGACAAGAAAAAGTCTTTTTAATGTGGATAGCTGGCTAATAGATCCAGAAGGATGACAGGGTTAGAAAAGGCAACATTTCATGAGCCCAAGTGAAATAACTGGTTTAGACAAGGCTCATCAATAAAGGCTAAGAAATATCAGGCCAAGGCTGCTGGGTAACAGAATATTCTCAGGAAACCAAACTATTTCCTCACTGATCAGTTGCTAATTACAAAGGAGGAGGGGAAAAAATCCATCTTTGTAATGGATAGATCTAATGAATATCACCTTAATCAAATGACTACAATTTAGGCAGACAACCTGGTGTTATATGTCTTGAGTTATGAATGAGTATTATGTACACAGGAGCATCTAAGCCAAAAAAACTAAATATAATCCAGCCTCTAGACCCAACTTTCTATTTTTAGGAAACACAGTGGCTGCAGATACAAGTTAAATACCACAAGGAAACAATCATACAAATCCAGAATGTGGAACATTCTGCAAAAACAACTGGCCTTATCTTTTTAAGAAGGCAATATCATGGGGGGGGGAAGTGGAGGTAGGGACACCTGTAGTACGGTAGTCTCCCCTTACCTGAGGTTTTGCTTTCCACGAAGCAGATGAAGCTCCTTCTGATC
The DNA here is from genome assembly GCF_004348235.1 of Phoca vitulina. Classification (NCBI taxonomy): domain Eukaryota; kingdom Metazoa; phylum Chordata; class Mammalia; order Carnivora; family Phocidae; genus Phoca; species Phoca vitulina. The sequence continues at coordinate 598,615 of NW_022589830.1, forward strand.
TACCATCAGCATGTCAATACTAGCCTAACACTATTCACAATACCTGCGTCATGCACCTCACTTCATTTCATCATATAAGCATTTTATCACCGCACATCATCACGAGAAGGGTAAGTACAGTACAATAAGATATTTAGAGAGAGACTACATTCACATAGCTTTTATATAATTATAATTGTTTTATTTTATTATTATTAATCTCTTACTGTGCCTAATTTAGAAATTAAACTTTATTACAAGTATGCATATATTGAAAAAAATAGGGTTTAGTACCTGCAGTTTCAGACATCCACTGGAGGTCTTTGGAACATATACTCCACAGATGGAGAGGCACATTAAGTGTCTAAAGCAACAACAAATATTACATATGAACTCTGACTGAACCGTGGTTTGGGAAAACCATCTACAAATGGACAACTGAAGAAACCTGAATACAGACTAAAACTTAACGTTTCTTTTTAAAAGAATGACATCTGTAGGAGAATGTGTTTAATTTTAGGAGATGCACTGCAGCATTTAGGGGTCAAGTGCATACACAAAAAGTCTCTATTAAGAGAAATATAAACAAATATTACAAAACGTTAACAACTGTATCCAAATGGTAATCTGGGGTGCTCACTGTACTATTCTTTCAACTTGTATGTTTGAACATTCTTTTTTTTTTTTTTTTTTAAGATTTTATTTATTTATTTGACAGACACAGCAAGAGAGGGAACACAAGCAGGGGGAGTGGGAGAGGGAGAAGCTGGCTTCCCGCTGAGCAGGGAGCCCGATGCGGGGCTCAATCCCAGGAACCTGGGACCATGACCTGAGCCGAAGGCAGACGCTTAACGACTGAGCCACCCAGGCGCCCCTGAACATTCTTTAAAAAAAAAAAAAAAAAAGATTTTATTTGAGAGAGAGAGAGAGAGATGGAGCATGCACACCAGCAGAAGAGGGGCAGAGGGACAAGCAGACTCTCCACTGAGCAGGGAACACAACACAGGGCTCGATCCCAGGACCCTGAGATCACCACCTGAGCCCAAGACAGACGCTTAACCAACTTAGCCACCCAGGCGCCCCTGAACATTCTTAAAATAGTTTGGGGATGGTGTGGGGAAATTTAAAAAAAAGAAAAAAAGAAAAAAAGCCTGGCCAAATGATGAACTGTAAAGCTCCAAAATAGAGTAATAGCAGATTCTATAGACAAATATAACAAACTTTCAGATTTTAAACCAGTGTCCCATAACACACACACTGCATAAACATTAGGAAGGTGGAGCACAAAGGAGAGAATCAGTTTAAGAAACACTTCCCATCTTCCAAAAGTTTAAAATATCAACCAAAACCCTGCTGACAAAATCACCTGAGACAGGACACCTCCAATATCTCTCATTTTCTCAGAAGAAAGGGGACTACAAAAGAGATATCATTTTCACTCTTCAATTACAATAATTGAAGAGTAACAGAAAATTTTATAACTTAGAAATTTCAGAAATACAGAAAATGAGTTGGAGGATCAAGAACATAAATGAACTCATGAAATGTGTAAGTTAATTAATATGCATATATTAAGTACCACATTAAATCAAAATCCATACGATTTCATATATCTTATATTAATAATGGATTTCACGGAATTAAGTTCTCTTTTTAATCCTTTACTAGAGGCTGTGCTGTGCTGTAGATTCATACTGCTACAAGGTATAACCATAAACCGCAAAGTCAAACCCTCCTTAATGACTTACAAGACAATCCTGGGGCTTTTCTTTGTGGAACAAATTTAAAAATTTTACTTAACATAACTGAGTAGATACTTCCCTATGCCTGCTCCACTATATCTGAGATTCTACAGCCACATAACTATGACAATCTCATGCTGATAAATGTCAGCTCCTTTTATACATAACTGTCCTATGATACTCCTAACAGACATGAAAATGTTACCCTAGCTTTATCTCTCCCAAACTTTGCAAAAATATCATTCTCTCTGCCATTTGTTTCCTCCCTTTTCTACTCCTAAGTCTGTTTTCCCCTTCTCTAATAACTGCTATAACATATATAATATGGCTACATAATGTATATATAATAACACTGGTACCCAAAATCTCACCTTGAGAAAAACTAAAACTACATATACTGGAAATCTTATGAGATAGGCCTTCATCAAGCTAACAAATTACTTTGGTGAATTAGGTAATTCAGACCAATCTCTTACTGAGAACAAGAAAAACTGTACACCCCCTTCCCCCAGGCAAAATCAGAAAAACAAAAACCCCACACCTCTTTGAAGGCATCAGAATGCTAACAAGGCAGTAAAAAAGGTAAGGAGGCTAAGACTGAGATAGTAAGGAAATTCTCAGAGGTGGGCCAGGCATCTAGGGTCTTTTTTCCCAGGTTGCATCTGTCAATTCCATACAGGTAACTGAGAAGCTTGGCTGAACTTTTCACAGATCTACAAGGCTGAAAGAGTTAAATATTGGAGGTAAGGGCCCAATGCAGTATGGGAGTAGAGAAATGGGGACAGAGAGAGGGGCTTATAACAACTCTGTTTTATGTTAGGATCCCAAAGAATCATATCTTAGGAGTAAAGAAAACATAAAATAGACCAGCCTTTGCAGAGTCTGGAGCCCGGCTGTGAAACATTTTGGTTTCTGACTGGATTAAAATGATTCAGGATGGCTAGTTCCACTAGCTAGCCTCCTATTGAAAGCAAACAAAAGTCCTTTATGGAAAGAGATAACATCATCCCTAAAACTCAAATTATCCCTAGATTTTTGCATATGTAATGTCTTAATAAGAAATATCCAAATATAAAAGACAAAGACAACATGATGAAAAATTGAGTGACACAAAAGCCTATAGGAAAATACCTACAAAGGATCAATATAATGAAGTTACCCAATACAGACATGCTTAACATTTTCAAAGATTTCAAAGAGTTGGGCACCCTGCTCAACGGGAAGTCGGCTTCCCCTCTCCCTCTGCACCTGCACCATCCCCCTGCCCCCCACCACCTGGCTCGTGCTCACTCTCTTTCTCTCTCTCAAATAAATAAAATCTTTAAAAAGACAAAAAATAAAAACAGAGTCATGAAAAACCGGCCCAGGACAAAACCCTAACTTTGAAATTTCAAATCACACCTCATTTCCTATTCCTTAGATTCATCTCTGATTAAAAATTCCCACAGCTGTTCTAAACCTTATTCCTTTCTCACCTTTGGTCCACACACACCCAAAAAGAACATCTACTAAAGGAAGGAAAAATGTGTCATTCAATAAAAGGAATTCTATACCCAGAGACAGGCCCTTTAACCTGTCTTATTGGTACATTCCCTGAGAGGGATTATAGCCCATTAATTTGCTATAAGAGCATGAACTGTTACACAGAACCACCATAGCTCAAATCAGAGATTTCAAAGCATTTTACATCTTAACCTATTACAACCTCTGGGTGTATCTATATATAAGCACACTCAACTGAAACACAAATTTCAAAAAACCATTCTTAGCTAAAATAATCAAGACAGGGTGGCTGGTATAACGAGACATATAGATTAATGGAAATTGATAGCCCAGGAAAAAAACATTTTTTTTTAAAAAAACAAGGATGACAAGACAGTTTGATAAGAAAGCACAGTATTTGCAACAAATAGTGCTAGGACAATTGCATATCCATATGCAAAAGAATGGAGTCAGATCCCTTCTGCACACCATACACAAAAAAATTAACTCAAAATGGGTCACAGAACTAAATGTAAGAGCTCAAACTACAAAACTTTTAGAAGAAAACACGTGTGATCTTCATAACCTTGAGTTAGGTGATGGTTTCTTACATAAAATACCAAAAGCACAAGCAACAACAAAAGAAACAGAAACTGGATTTCGTTAAAATTAAAATCTTTTGTGCTGGAAACAACACTACCAAGAAACTGAAAACTCCTTGGGCGTCTGAGTGGCTCAGTTGGTTAAGCGACTGCCTTCGGCTCAGGTCATGATCCTGGAGTCCCTGGATCGAGTCCCACATCGGGCTCCCTGCTCGGCAAGGAGTGTGCTTCTCCCTCTGACCCTCCCCCCTCTCATGTGCTCTCTCTCAAATAAATAAATAAAACCTTTAAAAAAAAGAAAAAGAAACTGAAAACTCCAAAAACAGGAGAAAATATCTGCAAATCACATGTCTGATGAGGGACTTGGATCTACACTACATAAAGAACACAATAATAAAAAGGTAACCCAATTTAAAAACAGGCAAAGAATCTGAATAAACACTTCTCCCAAGATATATAAATGGCCAATAAGCACATGTAAAGATGATCAACATCATTAGCTATCAGAGAAGTGCAAATCGAAACCACAATGAAATACCACTTCCCACCCATTAGGAAGGCTATATCAAACGACAAACAGTCACAGGCATTGACAGGACACAGAGAAACTAGAACCTTTGTACCCTGCTGGTGGTAATGTAAAATGCTGCAGCCACTTTGAAAAGCCAGTATGCAGTTCCTCAAAATGTTAAATATGGAATTATCCATACAACCAGCAATTCCAATCCAATGTGGTTATATACCCAAAGGAAATGAAAACCTGTCACACAGAAACTTGTACATGAATGTTCATGACAGCATGACTTACAGCCAGCCAAATGCCCACCAACTGAAGAGTGGATAAATAAAATGTGGTACACCTGTAGAATGGAATATTACTAGGCCATAAAAAGGAATGAAGTACCGATACATGCTACAAGATGAATGAACCTTGAAAACATTATGCTAATAAGTAAAATAAACCAGTCACAAAAGACTATATACTACATGATTATATTTACATAAAATGCCTAAAATAAACAAACCTACAGAGACAAAAAGTAAAAGATAAGTGGTTGCTTGGGGCTAGAGTAAAAGTGGGGGGTTGCACAGGAATGGGGGAGTGACTGCTAATAGGTATGGAGTTTTTGGAGTGACAAATATGTTCTAAAATTAGGCTGTGGTGATGGTATCACTACTCCATGAGTACACACAAAAAAATAACTTGTATACTTCAAATAGGTGAACTGTAATGGTATGTGAATTAAATCTCAATAAAGTTGTTAAAAAATTCTTAGCCCCTTATTACTTTTGATATTTTACTGTGATATATACTTGTGATATTACACTGTGATATTTTCTATTACATTTCATTTAAAAATACATTAGTTGTAATCTCCTAAATTCATAACTGGCAATTTGAAAAACACTGCCAGAACTGATGCCCACTGTATAATCAGGACTAATCCCATCACACCTCAGATCCCAGAAAAAGTCCAACTCTTCCTGGTCATCTTCCCCAAATTCTTAAAGCCACAGTATTGAGTACATCCTCCATTTTACCCAATGTTTCAATCCTCCTAAGCCTCACTGGCCTTCTGAAATTCCTAATTTCTGACAGCCAAATTCAGCTGATTATACTACCTTTACCACTCCTTATTATCATCTACCCTCCTTCCAATTCCTCCCCACTGATTGAGGATGCTGGCAACTCACTGTAAGTATCCTTACTTCCTCACCACTTGCTTGTCTTCACCATTTATGGAGACTGACTGACCCCTTTAATAGCTCAGCCTCTTTTATTCACTGGCCTCATTTCCACAGACTTTTCATTCAATTCCACCTTAGCAGCCCACTCCCAAAGCCCATCCTGGGTATTATCATTGCTAGAAACTACCATACCTGTTAAATCTCTATTTCGAGCATCCCACCCTGACCAAAACACTCAATCCTTCTAGATAATTACTTTATCCCATCCCAACAATCCTAATTGAAATTTCCAACACATTGATGCCTACCACTTCCTTACTACCCATCCTGACTTCAACTCGTGCTTATCCAGTTAAGATTTTATGATTCATCACCACTCCTGTAAGTACTCCCTTTAAAAAAAAGCCCTTATTTCCCTTGTCCCTTCCCTTTTCCTTATTTTATATTGACCTAGTTTTACGTGTCACTTTGGAGGGGTGATGGTCCTGTTATCAGTCAAACACAAATCTAAGTATTGCTGTGAAGATATTTTGCAGATGTTGCTAACATCCACAGTCAGTTGACTTTAAGGAGACAATCCTCAATAATGTGGGTGCTTCTCATCCAATCAGTTGGAATGTCTTAAGAGCAAAACTGAGGTTTCCCTGAGGAAGAGGAAATTCTGCTTCAAGTCTGCAGCATCAGCTCCTGCCCAAAAGCTTCCTGATGGCCTGCCCTACAGATTCCCAACTTGCCAGCCCCCATAACTGTATAAGCAAATTCCCTGAACTCTCCTTGTATATACATACATACATACATATCTGTTATTGATGCTGTTCTCTGAGAACTCTGATACACCTAGCAAAACCTCACCCCAGAAACTGATCTGCCTGTGTTTGTAGCTAACCAGTTAAAAAATGCTTGGGGGGGTGGGGGGATCGCAAAACCCAGGCTAATATCACTTTAACCGACTGAGCCACCCAGGCGCCCCAATATCACTTTAAATTCAAGATTTCAAACCTTAAAAGAATCAATACTTTTGGCAAACTGCTTAAAACTTCCCACACTCCCCCCACCCCCACCCTCCCACCCGCCCGCCGCCCATGCCCATACCAATCTGCTACTTCACTGAGAAAACAGAAACTAGGACAAAAAAAATGAATGCCAGAAAGATAAGCCTTCATCTTCCAACCACCAAACTTCCTTGCAAGGAAGAGCACACAATTTTTCTGCATTCCCTCCTGTTTGATAGACAACCTCTAACAAAGGCCAATCTCTCTACCCAGGCTCTCCATTCCCTCCTCTGCGTATTCTCTTTTTCATCGCTAAACCCTACATTTTCCTTTACCCACTCACTTCTCTGTTTCACCTCATGGCTAGTCTTTAAAAAGTTGTCTACATATACTGTATCTGCATTTGCTCATTTCTCATTCACTCTTAAAAAAATCTTCATTCAGTGTCTTTTAACTGACTCAATTTGCTTTCTTTCTCTTTATTTTAATAAAACTCATCAACATCACCAACAATTTCCCACGTAATCTCTCTGTGCCTGCTTCCTCATCCATAAAACAGGAATAACAGTAAACAGAGACTACCTCATAGAACTGTTGTGTAATGTTTAAATACTTTAACATAGGTAAAGCCTTAGAACAGTGCATGATAAATGATAAGAACCAAATAACTATCAGCTATTATATTATTAGAATATTCTGGATTCTTGTTTTCCCTTGGTTTTGATTTTTTATTTCTAGCTTATTCAACAGTGTGTGAGTCCTGAAGGAGTAAACCACCTCAGATTTTTGTGGGGGGAAGTGGTAAGATACAAAATAAACTATGAAATATCCATTAAACAATTAGATCTCTACTGAATTTCAGCCAAGTATCTTCACCCACAACATAGCTACCCCAAACCCAACAGTCAAATCAAACTCACTCCCTCCACTCCCTCCCCCACCTCCATGCTTTCTAGACTTGCAGATTTTTGCCAATATCATTTTTCTAAGCCTAAGTCCTTCTTGTCCACATTCATTTGCTGCTCACTTCTACATAGCTTACCTCTCTACCTTGATTATATGCTTCCAGACAGCAGACTAAGTTACATTTCTGGAAATTGCCTCTGGGTGCTAAGCACATAGAAAACAATCTATTTGTATTATCAAATAAGAAACAAAAAAGTTACTAACTCTGCATTCACTGTCAAATGATCACTAACTTGTCTATTAGACATTTTTAAAACCACAAGTCAAGTTTATTTAATGTTGAAAAACTTCACATTGCTCTAATTACTCTCATAATCCCTCAATTTCAATTACTATTCATATCCTTTAAATATTCAGCAAGTACACAGATATTTTGATCCTTGTTTCATACATTGTGGAGGAAAACTATGTTTTAAAAATTGCAGCTACCAATGCAATAAAAGAAAAACTAGGGGTGTAAAAGTTAGGAGAAGGGAGGTAAAAATCAGAGGAAGTAAAAAAAGGATATATGATTTATACTTGAAAATTAAAAATTCGGGGTGCCTGGGTGGCTCAGTTCGTTCAGCATCTGCCTTTGGCTAGAGTCATGATCCCAGACTCCTGGGATGGAGCCCCATGTCAGGCTTCCTGCTCAGCGGGGAGCCTGCTTCTCCCTCTCCTCTCCACCTGTGCTCTCTCTCACCATCTCTGTCTCTCCCACATAAATAAAATCTTAAAAAAAAAAAAAAAAAGAAAGAAAAATTCAACTACAGTATTACAAACAGTAACAATTTCTAAAAGGGAGTTTATTTAATATACAAGTATTAATCAATAAGCAAAATAAACAGCTTTTTTATATACAACTAGGTAGAAGATAAAATGGGAAAAAAAATGCCAGCAAAAGAAACAGCAAAAAAAAGAAAGAAGAAATAATACAAAACCTAAAAATGCTATTAGGAACCCAAAAAGGGACTTGAAGAAATGAAAATATTAAGTTTTCCCATATTCTTGGATAGAAAGAACACCAAAAAGCTGCCAATAAATACAAAGAAAATCTTAAAACACAAACTGAATCTATGTGATAAAAGAAAGAAGGGCATATTAACTTGAAAAGGGCATGAGAAAATTTTCTGGGTGATGGTATGTTCTGTATCTTGATCTGGCTACTGCACAATATATAGGCAAAATTCATTAGGCTGTAAATTTAAGGTTTGTGCATCTTACTGTATGCAACCTTTACCTCCATAAAATAAGTAATTAAGTCATTCCCAACAGAAATGGCAACTAGACTAAATGGATTGATTGTAAAATTTATATAAAATAAACACGATGCAGCGTGCCTGGGTGGCTCAGTTGGTTAAGCATCTGCCTTCGGCTCAAGTCGTGATCTCAGGGTCCTGTGATCAAGTCCCATGTCAGGCTACCTGCTTAGTGGGGAGTCTGTTTCTCCCTATCCCTCTGCCCCTCCTCCCTGCTTATGCTTGAGCATGCACGCTCTCTCTCTCTCAAATAAATTCTTTAAAAAATAAAAATAAAAAATAAAATAAACAAGATGAAAGCCAGAAGAGATTCTGGAAAAGAAATGAAAGGGAATTAGTCCTAACAGAAAACACAATATAAAATGCAATAATTAAAACACGACAGTTTAGTTCCCAAATGGGCAGACAGATCAGTGGACCAGAAATGGCCCCAAATACACATGGAAATCAGTAAATTATAAAGGCAGCATTTCAAATCTGTAAGACAAAAATGGATTATTTAATAAATGATGTTGGGACAACTGGATGGTCATACGGTGACAAAAATAAGGTTGAACCTATACATCATACCTTATCCCAGAATAAATTCCAAATAAGTAAAAAAATTAAAAATACAAAAAGATAGAGATGAACAACAAAAAAAACCATAAAAGTACTAGAAAAATAACATTTGAGAATTCTTGTATAATCTTGAGTCAGGGAAAGACTTTCTAATGATGACATACAATTTAGAAGTCAGTAAAGATTGGTAAGCATTTTAACTACTGGGGAAAAAAATTCAGCATGATAAAACCACCATAAACAACCTAAAAAGTAAAGAGCAAATTAGGAAAAATACTTCCAAAAAAATAGCATAGAGCTATTTTCCCTAATATAAAAATAAATTCTACAAATCTAAGAAGTAACAAAGTGACATAAAAATAGGCAAGGATAGGGACAGTTCACAATAAAGAAAATACAAATATTTCTTACAAATAGCCCTTAAAAGACAAAAAGATGTTTAATGTTATTCGTAATAGCAGGGCTGATGGAATATAAGTTGGAACTATTTCTACAAATGTTATTTTGGCAATATCTATCAAATTTAGAAAGTACATACATTCCAATCTAGCAATTCCACTTCTGGATGTGTTCTATACAAGCTGTTAAAAAAAAAATGTATATATAAGGAATCCATTGTACCACAGCTTTTGATAGCAAAAGACTGAAAATCACCTAAATGTACATCAAAAAGGGGGCTACTTAAATCTATGTTATACATGTATAATGGTGTTATAGACTGAATTTTTGTGTCCCCTTTGGGACTTCGGGAGGTAATTAGAACTACAAGAACTCATGAAGATGGGCCCCCCCATGATGGGATTAATGTCATAAAAAGAGAAAGAGAGAGCAGACACTCCCTCTCTCCATGTGAGGACACACTGAGTTGACATTTGCAAGCCAGGATGAGTCCTCACAGGAACTAAATCTCTGAGCACCTTGATTTGCACTTCCCAGCCTCTAGAACTGGAATGTCTATTGTTTAAGCCACCCAGTCTATGGTATTTTGCTATAGCAGCCCAAGCTGATTAAGACAAATGATACACTGTGAAAGTGTTAAAAAAAAAAAAAAAGAATAAGCATGGTATTTATGTCCTGATATGACTAACAGAAAACCATCCTAAGCTATATTGTTAAGTTAAAAATAAAAGGTAAAGGATACTGTGCATAGTATGCAACAACTTAAATGAAAAAGGAGGTGAAAGCAGAGAACATACATTATATATGTAAGACGTACAATCCATCACTGGCAATTCTAAAATCTGTAAAGCTCAGAAAAAGTATTTTTTTATAAGTTTAGTACAAACCTATTTGGTGTCAAAATCTGACAATAATTTCCATAAGACTTTATAATCTTTATCGTTGTTGTACTATTTATGCTTTTGATGCAGAAATATTAATGTATTTAATTACAAGACGCTACACATTCCCCTCCAACTAGGGATTTTGAATAATACAGCAGATGCACTATATTACCTTCCCACAGCACCCCCCCCTCAAAAAACAAAACAAAATGCCTTAATTCTGAAATACATCTGGATCAAGGGTTTTGGACAAGGAATTATGTATCTCTACTTACTTGCACATACATAAACTATCTTTGAAGGGATTCACAGGAAACTTAACAGTGTTTCCATGTGGAGGAACTGAGTGGCTGCACAGAATGGGAAGGAGACTATACTGTACATCTTTTTAAATCTTTGAAATTCTGAATCAAAGTGAATATGTTATTTAAAATGTAAATAAAATTACTAAAACTTTTCAATTCTCAGCTATATACTTTGGTTTTTGCTTGTTTTGACTAAAAAGTAACCCTTTCTTAAGTCACAAAGAAATCTATATAATGATGGCTTTCCTTTATTTCACTTTTGGTTGACCCATATGGCAGCTGAGAGTCACAGTCACCCTCTAAGGAGCAAGTCAGGGAAGGGTGAGTATCCACCCCTATTAACAGCTTTTAGCTGATGTTTTGATGCCTCATGCCAAGCAAAGAAGGTTTTTCTTTTCTAGTGACCCCAAAAATATGGTGGGCCTTGGGCCCCTCAGCAACAGGAAGTAGGGAAGCCCATACTTCTCAATATTAGAAAAACTTAAGAAAAGCTCCTAGCATAAATGTAGCTGTAAGTCTTCAGAGGTTCAAAACAGAAGAGTTTGAGGACTCTGATTAGTATTTGAGTAGCATCTTTTCTATCTGCTTTTCATATACTTCTTTTAATACCTTGTGTTCCAAAACGGTTTTGAGGTTTTAAGATTTATCTTTTCTTATGATTTAGATTTTGACTTATCTGTACCACACTCTCACCTTTAATCAGAAATTAGGAAAGAAGACATCTTGCTTTTTGTGGTCTATCTAGTGAGTATATTTTAAAAGGCAAAGTGAGAGATGTATGGTTTGGAAGTCCCCAAATGCCCCAACATCTAGCACTCAGGCTTCAAGGTTAAAGAAATTCCCAATGAAATGCCTACCAATATCTGGTTCCTTGCATTAGGACATAAATGCACTGATGTTTGTCCTTATTGCCCATCAGGTTATACTCACGGAAAGTAGAGACTAATTTCTACTTCCTGTTGCCCCCACATCACTTAATACCTGGACTGGTATAGATGGCTTCTCAGTGAATACTGCCTATGTAAAACCAGTATCATTTCATAGTTGCTGTCCTCAAGAAGGAGTGATGTACCAATATAACCACAGAAACACTACACAGAAAACTTAGAAAAACACAGGAAAAATATTTCCAGATGTTACTGATAAATAACTTCCCTCGTTTTTCTGGAGACCTCTAGAAAATGCTTAATGAACTGTTGTGGTTACCCAGTCTCTGACAAATTTGCAATCTTCACAAAGTCAAAAATTCCAGTAAGCCTAAAGATGCAACAGTATTCCATTTTCTTCAAATACAGAAACAGGATACAGCTATTCCCAGCTCCTAGATTACCATTCTTTTTAGAAATCTGTCAAAATCAACCTAGGAAAGCTTAGACAACTCTCTGCAGTGGAAAAAGTAAACACAGCAAAATAACTTGGTGTCAGAGAATGTGGCAAATGATTTTCCTTTAATATTTGCTTTTGGAATGTTTCCAAATTTAAAAGCAGAGAGGATAACTGGTCTAAATGTTAAATCATTTCAGTCAATTCAGATTAGATGAGACAACCCAATTTTAAATAAACCCCCAAAGATGCAGAGGAGAAACAACTGGCAGAAATTTTCTGGAGAATTCAGATGTATACATGAAATTAGTTTTTAATTTACTTGGCATTTTGCATTTGTTCCAAGTTAAAAATAATAAGTGATAATAATAGCTAAAATTTCCTGAATACTTACATCTAGTGTTCTACGTACTGTACTAGAGCCAAGCACTTTACATGCAATGCCTTACTTAAACCTTACAGCCCTATGAGATTATGTGCTGTTATTATTCTCACTTGACAAATAATAAAACAGGCCCAAAGATGTTATATAATCTGAACTAACCTGGCCATATAGTGAGTTAGATTTGGATCATGAATTTGAACTCAGAGCTACCTTAAAACTCATGTTAACAATGACTATTAAGTTTGGGCTCCTTCACTTCCTAAAGAACTGGCAGATTTTAACCAAACCTGACATACTACCAAAGGATAACAGGACACAGACATATATTTGTACTTTATTAGCTATATTTCTGATAAAACCCACCACCCTGAAAAAGAATGCCAGCTAATAAGTTTTCTAAAAGATCTTATTCAATACATACTCACATGTAATTTAAAAAACGGATTTCAATGAAATTTAGCCTGCCCAGATATTTGGGGCAGGCTTTTGTTTGTTTGGGGGAAGCCCTCTCATAAATCTTATAAAAGAATATAAATTCACTGTTTGGATATGCCTTTATTCCCACCCCTGATCATAAGCTTCTTAAGGCAACTATTCATTTGCACATCTTCACTAACTCTCTGAGAGTAAGGAGTCCCATTAGTAAGCATGGTGCTGTGGAATGAATAAAATCTATCATTCAAAAAACTCAAGCTTACAGTGAAATTTTTATGTTTTGTAAGAATGGATTACAGAAAATATTTGACTTAAATTTTTCTGCTTCTGAAAATTACAAAAGTCTGTTTCATTGCTGTTCTTGACACAGGATTCTGATTATGACCCAAAGACTCTTTTTGTCCCAGTATGTTTTCCGAAGAAAAACCTATCTGAGGAACAACATTTCTATAAAAAAAGAGTTCCAACAGCCTCAGTTTATAGTTCTAAATCCAAAAAGGTTACACAACTTTACTACGGCTCAGGAACTTGTTGATGACAAAGTCTAGAAGACAGAACTGAGAAGTGAATCTAGGTCTGATTCCCTACAGGTCTAGTTTCACCTATCGCCCTGAATGTTAGGACAGCTCTTATTTCAATGCTCCTGTCTCCTTTTAGGTAGTAAAGTCTGTTGACTCAAAACTCATTTCTGAAATCAAAGTTCAAGTTAATCTGCATTACAGTAAGAAAGCTAATTTTCTAAATGTTCATGTAAAGAGCTCATGACTAAGACAATAAGCTATCACAGCTCTGAAATAGGCAAATGATTCATATCTAGAACTATGTGGCTATAATGACTTCCTTGCACATGAATCAGAAAGGCTACTACCCATACCACTGACTTGACCAGAGACCTCTAGAGAGCTGGCATCTTATGTCAGACATTATTTTATACTTCTACTTGTGCAACACAACATCTGAACGATCTAGATGATTCGAATGTGTCCAAACTCAATTCATAGACAAAACAGACTAACATGAATCAGACTTCTATTCAACCACTTCGACTGTCGCTAGGATTGTTTGTGACTGGTCACTTAAATTATTTCAAGTTGTTTCACTGGGCACTGAGTATCTTTACAAGGTCATTTCCATAACTTTAGGTACTAAGTTAAGATTCTAACCTCATTAATTTGGGTAGAATTTATTCTTAAACTAATTTCCTTTCCAAGTGGCCTTCCTCCCAGGATCTAAAGGAGTATAAGGATATAGTTTCCTACTCTGCCAGGACACAAAGACAACCCATTTCAAACTAATTAATGGAATATACTCACCAAAAGAATCAGTGCTATCTCTTCCTTTAAACATTGGGAATAACTGCTAATGGGTACAGAGTTTTTCTTGGGGTGATGAAAATGTTCTGGAATTAGATAGTAGCGATCAATGCAGAACTTTGTGAATATATTAAAAACCATTGATGCACACTCTAAAAGGGTAAATTTTATTGTATGTGAATGATATCTCAATAAAGCTGTTATTTATTAAAGAAACAAAAGAAATTTGAAAACAAAACAAAAAAAAACTGCTTTAACATGTAGCCTGACAGTGAGCTACTGCCAAAGGATTTCTATCAGTAACCCTTCCTGAAATTTAACATACTGTAACTAGGCAAAGCAATAAAAGTTTGGTATCTCAAGATTTTCATTCCTTATCTTAATAAAGTATCATTTCCTTTTTACTTGTACTCTACATCAGGCAATAAGCTCACCTCAAATTCTCTCATATCCAAAACAAATGCTATGTATTAAGTAGTGAGTGGAAAAAAGATAAAACTTGGATAAATAAGTACTATTTGGAGTTTTAGGCCCATATGCTTCACCAATAGAATTTTAAATTAAGTTAGGCCCAAATGCTTCACCAAGGTAGAATTTTAAATTAAACATTTCCAGGGCGCCTGGGTGGCTCAGTTGGTTAAGCGACTGCCTTCGGCTCAGGTCATGATCCTGGAGTCCCGGGATCGAGTCCCGCATCGGGCTCCCTGCTCAGCGGGGAGTCTGCTTCTCCCTCTGACCTCCCCCCTCTCATGTGCTCTCTCTCATTCTCTCTCTCAAATAAATAAATAAAATCTTTAAAAAAAAAAAATAAAATAAAATAAAATATTCAGGGGCGCCTGAGTGGCTCAGTCCGTTAAGCGTCTGCCTTGCCCTCAGGTCATGATCCCAGGAGCCCCACATCGGGTTCCCTGTTCAGTGGAGAGCCTGCTTCTTCCTCTCCCCACCCACCGCTAACCCCCCCGCGCCGCTTGTGCTCTCTCTCTCAAATAAATAAAATCTTTAAAAATAAATAAAATATTCAAAAGCCCCTACTGTGGCGACAGATAATACGTATGAACCAATCATTTAGCCATCTGAAAGTGACAGCTTACAAGACGCTTACAAAACTTTACAGAGAACCGTAAAGACTGGATTTTAAATATTATTCATTGTAAAGAGTTTTTCATCAATCTCTTATTGAACACTTACGGTATTTCAGGCTAGGTGTTGGAGACAGATGCAAGACAGACCTGTCCTCAAGGAAGTCCCATTTTGATTCCTTGCTTTTGTCAGGCACAGCACTAAATATGTTCACTTACAGCATATGACCTCCTAGGTTTAACGTACAGCAGGGAAATCTAAGATAAACATTACCAATGACTGTAAGACTGCAGGCTGTTAAAACTGAAAAGTTAAATTTGTAAATAAAGAAAGCCATTGTACATTTAGACCAATCTCCTAACTCTACTTCCCAATACAACATTGTAAGTTCCAGATGGTACTAAAACAAAAACAAAACAGTAAAGTGACCCAGAGTATAACTATACCTTTTTTTAACACACACCACTTACATAATTGTCTCATTTAAAGGGACATCTATTTTATTTCCGTCAAAGCACCCTCTTCCATTACAAGATACTTCTCTTTACCTTCAAACTCTCCATCTGAGTACAGTACTGAACAGTTGCTGAATGAATGAATGAAATAAACAGATGTTCTAATTGCCAAAAAGATACTTGCCGGATGCTTATCTCAAAACACAATGGACTAACAGACCAAAATTCTATTGAAAAGACTACTGAATTTCAGAGGTAAAAACAGTAACCACTGAACACTGATATCATGCAGTCAACATGCTATTAAGTTCACAGTAAACATCTGATGCGAACTCTCAGAAATTAAAAAATGAAAAGTGTTCATCACAATATTCTAAAATGGACTTGGTTCCACCACCTAAGGATTGGGAACACAAGTGCAAGACAAAGAGAGGCGAGGGTGGGGTAAAAAAGTCAAAAGGTCATCACCGAGTGACCCTCAAGAGAAAAGCCCGCTGACCACTGAAGCTCGCTCACAGCTTGATGGACACCTTCCGCGCAAGTCGAGGGCCCGGGCTCCCCCTTGCCGCTCAGAGCCGAAGGCCACCCCAGCCTTTTTCGGCGCCGCTCCCTGCGTCTGCCCAGAACCTTAGCACAAAGAAACCACCGAGAAACAAAACACGGACCCTGTGGGCGCCAGTCAGGCGTCGGGACCCGGCGACCGGAGGAGCGCTCTCGGCTCCCCATCGCCGGGAGAGGCAGCCAGGGCGCGGCGGGCCGCCCAGGCGCCTCCGTCCGGACCTTCCCCGAAGTGTTTCAGAACTTGCCACCCACCCCCCGCTCCATTTTCCCCTCCCGACGGGGACGCGGGACCCGCGCGAGAAGGGCGCGCGAGGAGGGCGCGCGAGGACGGACGGGTGGAGCTGAGGCGGGCGGGCCGGGGGCTGACGGCTGGGGCGCACCGGGGTCCCGCAGCCCCACGCCCCCTGGCCGGCCCCCGCCTCGCCGGCAGCTATTGTTCCCGCGCCGCCCCCGCCCGCCGCGCGCCCCCCGCCGCCGCGCGCTCCCGCCCCCACTCCCGGGAGGGGGTCACGGCTGAGGAGAAGGCGGCGGCGGTGGCGGTGGCGGCGGCACAATAACATAAACACGGCGGGGCCGCCGGCCACCCCGGCCCTGCGGCACGCGCCGCACTCACCCCGCAACGCAGCGAACGGCGACAGGAAAGCCCGCCGGCGGGACTGGCGCCGTCCGGGCGGTCGCCACGGCCGTTACCCAGGGCTGCTCGCGGCTCCGCACTCCTGGCCGCGTCGTCCGGCCTCGGCCGCTCCGCTGAGTAACAGGGACGCGGGCCGTCACCGCGCACGCCCGCTCACGTCATCGCGCAGGGCCCCGCCCCCGCGCCTCGGAAACGGTCCGCGGGGCGGGGCAGCCCCGGGGCCCGGATTGCGGGGGCGGGGCCGGCAGTCCGGGGGCGGGGCTCCTCTAGGGGCAGGGAGGACTTGCGGAGGTCTCCTGGAGGCGGAGCTGCGGGGAGGGCTTCTGAGAGCCAAGTGTGAGGGGCGTGTCGGGGAGCCGGTGGGGCGGGGCCCTGCTCCTGGCACGTGGCGGCGTGTGGCCAGAACTCCCAGCTTCTGGCCAGGGGCGTTCCACTAGTGGGAGCCAAAGCGTCAGGGGCTCCTCGCCTCAGCGTTTGAAAGTGAGGGAGCAGCCACCCCGGTCTGAGCACACACCCGACAGACAAAATGCTCCTTACCTTGACCGACAACACATTACATTCTGAGGACACCTGTCCAGAGCCCAGCAACCTACAGTAATTGTTCTTTTCAGCCACCTGGAAAAAGCTGCCTCCTGTTTTCCCCAAATCCACTGTGCCAGATTCAATGTATTACCTTATTGATCTCTGAGCCCCACAAAACGTGTGTTTGTTAGTTATAACAGTGACAAATTGGCAAGCCCTTACATACCCAACAATGGATTTCTAAATTACATACATCCATGCAATAGAACATATCTTAGCAATTTAAATGCCATGTGTTCAAGGAATTCTTAACAATGCAGGAAAATGCTGACAATATATCATTAAGAGAAAGAAGCAGATCTGTATATAATGATCCTACCTATATGTTATGTATACATGGAAAAAACCTGAAAAGAAATTTGCCAAATTATTTTAACAGTAGTTCATCATTGCCCTCTGGAATGAAAGGTGAATTGGTTTTCTTTTATACTTGGGAATTTTTTTTCCATGGTTTCCAAATGAAACAATTATGTTCATAATCAGAAAAAAGTACATTACTTTAATAATGAATACATAAATATTTGTTGAATAAATGAGTGAATTCAAGTCACTATCTTCCCATGTCCTGTTGGGCTGGCCTGTTCCCAGTGATTCTGAAATGAAATATATATGTGAGCAATCATTCATACATTCTCTCCCCATTGTTGATTGTTTCTTTTGCTGTGCAGAAGCTTTTCAGTTTGATGTAGTCCCATTTGTTTATTTTTGATTTTGTTGCTTGTACTTTTAAGTGTCACCAAAAAAATTATTACTAAGACCTGTGTCAAGGAGCTTTATTCCTATGTTTTCTCCTAAGTGTTTCATGGGTTTCAGGTCTTTCATTTAAGTCTTAAATCCATTTTGAGTTAATTTTTGTGAGTGATGTAAGGTACAGGCCCAGTTTTTTTCTTCTACATGTGAATATACAATTATCCCAGCATCTTTTATTGAAAAGCCTATCTTTTATCCATTGAATATTCTTGGTTCCCTTGTCAAATATTAGCCGAGTGTATACGTCTGGGTTTATTTCTGGGCTCTCAGTTCTGTTCCATTGGCTGATTTGTCCATTTTTATGCCAGTACCATACTGTTTTGATGACTATAGCTTTATAGCATAGCTTGAAACAAGGTAGTGTGATGCCTCCTGCTTTGTTCTTCTTTCTCGGGATTTCTTTGGCTGTTCAGGGTCTTTTGTAATTCTATATAAATGGAATGGGAAAAAAATACTTCCAAACCATATAAGGGGTTAATATCTAAAATATTTAAAAAGAACTCAGATAACTCAATAACAAAAAACCAAGGGGCACCTGGGTGGCTCAGTCGTTAAGCGTCTGCCTTCGGCTCAGGTCATGATCCCAGGGTCCTGGGATCGAGCCCCACAGCAGGCTCCCTGCTCAGTGGGAAGCCTGCTTCCCCTCTCACACTTCCCTTGCTTGTGTTCCCTCTCTCGCTGTCTCTCTCTCTGTCAAATAAATAAATAAAATCTTTAAAAAAAAAAAACCCAAATAACCCAATTAAAAAATGGACAAAGGATCTCAATAGACATTTCTCCAAAGAAGGTATATGAAAGTCCAATAGGTACATGAGAAGATGCTCAACATCACTAGTCATTTGGGAAATGCAAATTTAAACCACAATATTACCTCACACCTGTTAGAATGGCCATCATCCCAAAGACAAAAGAGAACAAATGCTTGCAAGAATGTAGAGAAAAGGGAGTCATTGTGCACTGTCAGTGGGATTGTGAATTGGTACAGCCACTATGAAAAGCAGTATGGAGGATCCACCCCCCCCAAATTAAAAATAGACCCACTATATGATCCAGTAATTCTACTTCTGGAAGTACATCCAAAGAGAATGAAAACACTAACTTGAAAAGATATCTGGACTCCCATATTCATTATTTACAATAGCCAAGACATGGAAACAACCTAAGCGTCCATCGATAGATGAATGGATAAGGAAGTTGTGGCATAAATATGTACAATGGAATATTATCCAGTCATGAAAAAGGAGGAATCCTGTTATTTGCAACAACACAGATGGACCTCGAAGGCAAATGTTAAGTGAAATCAGTGAGACAGAGAAAGACAAATACTATGTGATCTCACTTATATGTGGAATCTAAAAACAGCAACAACAGCAAAACCAAACTCATAGAAAAAGAGATCAGATTTGTGGTTGGCAGAGAGCTGGGGAAGAGGGGATTGGTGAAGGTCAAAAGGTATAAATTTCCAGCTGTAAGATAAACAAGTACTAGGGATGTCATGTACAACATGATGTCTAGAGCTAACATTGATGTAGGATATATGGGAAAGCTGTTGAGAAAGTAAATCTGAAGAGTTCTCATCACAAGGAAAAAAATATTTTCCTTCTTTTCTTTTTATTGTATCTATATGAGAAAATGGATGTACGCTGAACCGATTGTGGTAATCATTTCACAACATATGTAAATCAAACCGTATACTGTATGCCTGAAACTTATACAGTGAAGTATACCAATTATTTCTCAATAAACCCAGGGGGAAAAAAAGACATGAGTCATTGACAGAGTGATAACTTGAAGTCTTGGGTATGGAAGAGTTAGCCCAGGCCCATGCCACAAAGGGCAGGAAGCAAGAAAAGAAGGCCAGGAGCCAGGCCTGCAGAACTTCAGGACAGAACTCCTGTGAGTTTCATGTCCATTTCTGTGACGCTATTAACAGCCTTTCTTTCATTCAACAAGGAGTGCTTCTGAGTTAGCATCAGCCTACCAGGGTCAACTTCCAATTATCTATATCTGCAAAGGATATCCTGCATGTTTATATATGTATATGTTCATCTGTGTGACTTCAGAAAGCATTTCACTGCTTGTGATTGAATGTCATCATCTCTGATATTCTGCAAATTCAGAATGCTTTTTGTGTCCAGATGTGGCTCTGGGCCTCCATCCTTCTCATGGTATTGTTCTTTGTTAACCTCTTATGCTCTCTTGTTAACCTATTGGGGGCTAACTTAGAAAATGAGGAAGAGCTAAGGAATTCAGGCTTTTTGACTTTTGTCCCAGGGGAGTTGTCTTGGGGACATCTGGTTCTCGGCTCTCTCTGAGGCTGGGATGGGGGAAGAAAAGGAGGGGAGGCTATAGGCCCCTTAAATCCAGTCTCTGCTGAAGCCCTGAGGGATAGTCAAGAAAAGGTCACACTCTGTCCAGAGTACCTCTTCCCTTGTCATTCTCCCTAGACCACACACATACACTAGACTGTGTTAGAGTTGGGCCTTTGGCTAATGTGTAAGGTGGATCTCACGAAGCTGTTCAAGGGTATAGAAACCAAAAGTTGAGACTTTATATCACTTCCTAGTTCCCTGATTTCAATTCAGGGGTGGGGAATCAGGGAGAGGGTATTTACTGACTAAGGTCTGTGGAAGGGCACCCAAGACAGGGCTCGATCCCAAACCCCTAAGATCATGACCTGAGCCCAAATCAAGAGTCCGACGCTCAACCAACCAAGCCACCCAGGCAGCCCCCGGTCTGGTTTTCTAACCATGCCCCTGGTCACGTCTACTTCCTCTGTAAGAGGAGGAGGTTTAGCGCCCTGGTCAGTCACCCCTGTCTCTGGGATGTTCTTTAAGGCTCTTTCAAGGTAGATCCTGCTGGCTCCAGGGGGGCGAGTTTAGGCCCTGGCTGTGTGAGAGGAAAGATGAGTGTTCATCTGGCAAACTGATATCTGCAACTTTGAGAACTATGGCTTCTGTCCTCAGGAGTAAAACAGGACCACAAATGAACAGAGCTCCTCAGCCACAACTCGAACAAAACACAGTGGAGATAGAAATGGTCAGTTCTCTGATTTGAACTTACAAAAGTCTCCCCCTTCACTTGGGCTCCCCTTTTCCCTTCGCCCCCATATGAGCACATGGTTCCCAGGTGCATTCAAGAGACAACCCAGCTATTCAAACCTATAGATCAAGTATGCACACATGTTCTCATAGAAAAAATGGTGAGCATTTATTCCTCTAAGATGCTGGTTCTCAAATTGTGGTCTCCAGCCAGCAACATCAGCGTCGCCTGGAGGATCGTTGGAAATGCAGATTCTCAGACTCAAGCTGAATTAGAAGCTTTAAGGGAGGGCCCATTTGTGTTTTTTTGTTTTTTTTTTTTTAAGATTTTATTTCTTTATTTGACAGAGAGAGACACAGCAAGAGAGGGAACATAAGCAGGGGGAGTGGGAGAGGGAGAAGCAGGCTTCCCGCCGAGCAAGGAGCCCAATGCGGGGCTCGATCCCAGGACCCCGGACCAGCGACCTGAGCCGAAGGCAGACGCTTAATGACTAAGCCACCCAGGCGCCCCCATCTGTGTTTTAATGAGCCTTCCAAGTGTTTCTGGTGCCCACCCAAGTTTGAGAAGCTCGACTCTAGGATACTAGCTCTCAAGGCAGCCAGCTCTTTCAAATCAGCTTGGGAATTTTTAAAACTACCCATGCCTAGACTCCACTTCTGGAGAATCTTTTTCAGAGATCTACCAGGCTTTTGTAGTTTTTCAAAACCCCTCAGGTAATTTTGATGTAAGCCAAGATTGAGAGCCAGTGCTTTAATTCAACATATTTTCTGTTCTTTAAAATCTCAGAGCAGGGGTGCCTGCGGGGCTCAGTCAGTTGGATCTCTGCCTTCGTCTCGGGTCATGGTCCCAGGGTCCTGGGTCCAGGGTCCCTGCTCAGCGGGGAGCCTGTCTCTCCCTCTGCCTCTGCTCCCCTGCCTGTGCTCTCTCTCTGTCAAATAAATAAATAAAAATCTTAAAAAAAAAAAAATCTCAGAGCAAACCTGACAGGACAACCTGCCCTCTACTAGCTTTTGTGTTCCAGTCTCTCTCTTAATCCTTACTTTCATTATTGGCTCTTTTTTCTAATGTTCTGCCCCCCACCTCCCACAACTTAGATGTACCTCTGCTATATTTTCCTCTTTCCATCCACATCCAGATATTGAAGGTATTCAGTACTTATTCCCTGGAGAAAAAGAGAAAGGGAATTGAATGGGAGGGAAAGAATACATTGTTGAAGTCTTGTAACTAACAACAAGCTTGTTGTTGTTTTAAATAAGCATATATTTAGGAAGAAGGCTTTCCACCAGAAGTCTGGACAAGGACTCTCTGCCTCATTGAAATTATTTAGCTTGAATTTCTTCCAGGGCGGTGGAATTTTGCCATTTGTAACTCCTATATTGCATGAAATTTGTCCAGGCCCCACGGTAGAGAGAAGGCAGCACTTTATTACTGGCCTTGCACCCTTGACATCCTCAGGGAGGACCCATCTCCCCCTCCCCCTCCCCCTCCATGGTCCTTCCCTCACCTTTCAGATATAAAACTAAAACTCAAGCTAGACTGGCATTCCATAAATGACTGTTTGTCAGAGAGATCCTGTGAATTCCCACTCCTTATCAGTTGAAACTTAAAAGGCTCTCTGTGGTGTTACTAGGTAGCAGAGATTCTAGCATCCCTGGAGGGTTGAGTCATTGCCCGCAAGTGGCAGAATTTTGAGCCCCTCAGAAAGCAAAAGTGATGCTAAGAGAGGGGTTTCCCTGCTCCTGACTGGACAAGATTAGTCTCATTTCCCTGACTCCAGACGTGATCTGAGGCCCTCCCATCGTCCTGAGAAGGTGTTCTTGCTTCTAGAAAGCAGAGGTTAAGAGACAATCTGATACAGGAATTTCAACACCCCTTTATCCTGTTCCTGAAGCAGATTTCCATACAAGGCAGCTTTGCTTCTGAGGGTAGGTTCCAGTGCCCCTCGTGTCAAAACCAGTGGGAATAATTTCTCAGCTGCAGGTTGGCATAGCTGTTTCAGGCTGGCCAGCTCAGAGTTTGTCGTGGGACTAAGAAGGCAGAGGAGAGGAGAGGTTCTGTACTTGGGAAAAGGCAGGGGGAGGGGCCGTAACCCTTTAAGGTATGATTTTTAAAATTAAGGACTACTACATAGAGGACAAAGAAAGCATTTCTTCCTAAATCCGAGGCAGTCTACACTCCAACTAATGCCTGAGGGATAAGCAATTCAGGGTAAATAGAGGAAAAATTTATTTCTGGGGGTGCTAAGTCATGATGACTGGGTAAGTTCTCAAACTCAGACCCTAGCCCTTCTCCCCCCAACCCCACCCCACAGTATTCTGTTTCCTTGTAGAGTCAAGGTGCGGCTGGTAACTGTCAGCCTATGCTGAGCAGAGAGCAGGACTTACCTTGGAATCAGCAGGAAAAATAGGGATGTCACTAATATCTTCTTCTCAAAGGTATGGTCAT
The DNA here is from genome assembly GCF_004348235.1 of Phoca vitulina. Classification (NCBI taxonomy): domain Eukaryota; kingdom Metazoa; phylum Chordata; class Mammalia; order Carnivora; family Phocidae; genus Phoca; species Phoca vitulina. Next base: position 622,459 of record NW_022589830.1, read on the forward strand.
GCATGTGGTTCTGTCTACCTCCAAGCAATCAAGTAAGGTCTACCAAGGGAAGGAGTGTCTGTGTAGAGACAGTGACCATGCTGTTTGGATTACCTTATGAGGGCACGTACCCATGTACTTAGAGAAGATGAAATCACATGAAAGGACATCAGATTCAAATACTTGGCTCAGTCTGGCCTCACAGCAGGTTGGGACATCAGGAGGCAGAATTTCCCCACTGTTTCAGAGGTCAACAGCCCCAGGAGGGAGATCAGACAGGGCTGAAAGAGGCAAGCCAAAGAGAAAACCAAATAGAGAGAGCTGGCCCCAGGGGCAGAGATAGTAATCATAAAAAAACAAAACTATGCAGACACACAGAAACGAAATCCCCCTAAAGAGGCTAGCCAAAGCACTAGATTTCCTCCTACTCCAAAAAGTCCTACAGCTTATAGATCAGAGAGAAGATGCTTGAGAATGCTGAGTAAATCATAAAATCAAGGAGTTTTGAGTGGTACTCAGTAGGGATTGAAAGCCAGGGATTCAAAATTATATAACTGTAGACACATTTCTCTAGAATCGTTGTCAACCTGGGTGGAGAAACAGTGACAGCACTTGAAGGGGTGTATCCAGCAGGTGGTGAGGGGCTCCTGGGCTTGTTGAATGGAAAGAGGAAGGGCAAGGAGGTCCAAATAAGGACCCCAGGATCCAGGCTGAGCAGGGGGAACAGTGAGGCCAGTAGAGGACACATAGATTGGGGCCAAACTCACACAGGGAGCAAGTGGCTTCTGTTCTACTTTAGGACTGAGGATGGTTGTCAATGCACATAAGGGAGTTCAAGAGGGAGGTAGATAGGACTTGGATGAGACACTGCAGTTTAAGTTTTCAACATGGAGCATCCCCTAGGTATGTTTATAACTGTGAATGGTTGGTCTGAAGCAGAAGTACAGATCTCGTAAACTGAGTAATAGAGAGACTGTGAGCCTTTTGTGTCTGGCAGGTAGTTTGACCAGATGTCCCAGCTTGTCCAGGATGGGCCCACGTTGTATCAGTTGCCCCAGTGTAATGAGTAATAGTGTTTTCCAGACTTTCAAAAGTACCCAGGTTTGAATGATTACATTTACCAGCAGTGGCAGAAACAGAAACCAGCACTAGTGGCCACAGCCCAGGACAGGGGAGGGGAGTTGTGTGAGGACAGTGCTGGGACTCAGCAGGAGCCATCTTCCCATTGGTCTCCAGAGACCCTCCCTTGGGCATCCTCACAAATATGAACTCTTTGGCCTGAACTCAAGGACAGAAGCTACCCACACTCCAGCTTCTAATGTCATGGTTCTGGGTAGAGGACTTTCATGCTAAGTACTCAGCTTTGGGGTTAGCTAACCCTTCTCTTCTCCAGGCTTGTCACAGGGTCAAGAGATGGGTAAAGAGTGAGAAAGGTATCCCAGGAAAGTGGAGTGAGAGATAATTTGGGTGAGTGGCCCACCCAGTCACTTCCATTTTCCCTTTGGTGGACTGAACTAGTCTTCAGCAGCTAGACACGGTCAGTTATCCGTACCTGTCCAACGTGTCTAGGACGTACTGCTTTCCTTTCTTCCAGGCTGGGGATCCTTCGGCTCTCAGGAGCACGGATCAGAAAGAGAACACTGGAATAAAGTCAGCAGGTCCGTGGAAGTATACAACCTCTGTCCACATCTGAGAAAGGTTTTTGCCCCAGTTTGGGCATGTTGGTACCAATGACGCATACCTTAATTGTCCTGGAACCACTGACACTGTGCCCTTGGATCTTGACATTGTGCCGGGAGAAGATGATCTGGCAGAGGCCAAAGTTCCCCTTGGAGGTGAGTTGAAGTCCAGAATTTCATATTCTCCTCATATGACTCTGTGAGAAGTAATATTAAGACTCTTGTTCAGATGAGGAAATCAGTTTAGAGAGGCGAGGTCATTTGCCTAATGTCACCAAGGTCCTCACCAGCAGCATCTGGAGTTGAAACTCAGGGCTAGCTCTAGTCACTGCCACTGCTGCCTCCCAAGGAATGTGTTGTTTCCTCTTTAATTTCTAAGAAATGGTCGCCTTAATTAGGCAGGGTTGCTTATCCAGTGATCCTCAAAGTCATCCTGACAAAAACCCATGCAT
>NW_022589831.1:0-132371 GCF_004348235.1 Phoca vitulina
TGGAAACCAATGAAAATAAAAACACAACTATTCAAAATCTTTGGGATGCAGCAAAGGCAGTGCTAAGAGGAAAGTATATAGCAATACAAGTCTTTCTCAAGAAACAAGAAAGGTCTCAAATACACAACCTAACCCTATACCTAAAGGAGCTGGAGAAAGAACAGCAAATAAAGCCTAAACGCAGCAGAAGAAGAGAAATAAGAAAGATGAGAGCAGAAATCAATGAAATAGAAACCAGAAGAACAGTAGAACAGATCAACGAAACTAGGTGCTGGTTCTTTGAAAGAATTAACAAGATTGATAACCCCCTGGCCAGACTTATCAAAAAGAGAAGAGAAAGGACCCAAATCAACAAAATCATGAATGAAAGAGGAGAGATCACAGCCAACACCAAAGAAATACAAACAATTATAAGAACATATTATGAGCAACTCTATGCCAGCAAACTAGATACTCTGGAAGAAATGGATGCATTCCTAGAGATGTATCAACTACCAAAACTGAACCAGGAAGAAATAGAACACCTGAACAGACTTATAACCACTAAGGAAATTGAAGCAGTCATCAAAAATCTCCCAACAAACAAAAGCCCAGTGCCAGTTGGCTTCCCAGGGGAATTCTACCAAACATTTCAAGAAGAATTAATACCTATTCTTGTGAGACTGTTCCAAAAAATAGAAATGGAAGGAAAACTTCCAAACTCATTTTATGAGGCCAGCATTACCTTGATCCCAAAACCAGACAAAGACCACATCAAAAAGGAGAATTACAGACCAATATCCTTGATGAAAATGGATGCAAAAATTCTCACCAAAATACTGGCCAATAGGATCCAACAGTATATTAAAAGGATTATTCACCACAACCAAGTGGGATTTATCCCTGGGCTGCAAGGTTGGTTCAACATCCGCAAATCAATCAATGTGATACAATACATTAACAAAAGAAAGAACAAGAATCATATGATCCTCTCAATAGATGCAGAAAAAGCATTTGACAAAGTACAGAATCCTTTCTTGATCAAAACTCTTCAGAGTATAGGCATAGAGGGTACATAACTCAAGATCATAAAAGCCATCTATGAAAAGCCCACAGTGAATATCATTCCCAATGGGGAAAAACTGAGAGCTTTCCTGCTAAGGTCAGGAACGCGGCAGGGATGTCTGCTATCATCACTGCTATTCAACATAGTATTAGAGGTCCTAATAAACAGCAATCAGACAACAAAAAGAAATCAAAGTCATCCAAAATTGGCAAAGAAGAACTCAAACTCTCACTGTTTGCAGATGATAGGATACTTTCTGTGGAAAACCCAAAAGACTCCACCCCAAAACTGCTAGAAGTCATACAGGAATTCAGTCAAGTGGCAGGATATAAAATCAATGCACAGAAATCAGTGGCATTCCTATACACCAACAACAAGACAGAAGAAAGAGAAATTAAGGAGTCGATCCCATTTACAATTGCACCCAAAACCATAAGATACCTAGGAATAAATCTAACCAAAGAGGCAAAGAATCTGTACTCAGAAAACTATAAAATACTCATGAAAGAAATTGAGGAAGACACAAAGAAATGGAAAAACGTTCCATGCTCATGGATTGGAAGAACAAATATTGTGAAGATGTCAATGCTACCTAGAGCAATCTACACATTCAATGCAATCCCCATCTAAATACCCTCCACTTTTTTCAAAGAAATGGAACAAATCATTCTAAAATTTGTATGGAACCAGAAAAGACCCCGAATAGCCAGAGGAATGTTGAAAAAGAAAAGCAAAGCTGGCGGCATCACAATTCTGGACTTCCAGCTCTATTACAAAGCTGTCATCATCAAGACAGTATGGTACTGGCACAAAAACAGACACACAGATCAATGGAACAGAATAGAGAGCCCAGAAATGGACCCTCAACTCTATGGTCAACTAATCTTTGACAAAGCAGGAAAGAATGTCCAATGGAAAAAAAAAAAAAGAATGTCCAATGGAAAAAGACAGTCTCTTCAACAAATGATGTTGGGAAAATTGGACAGCCACATGCAGAAGAATGAAACTGGACCATTTCCTTACACCGCACACAAAAATAGACTCAAAATGGTTGAAAGACCTAAATGTGAGACAGGAGTCCATCAAAATCCTAAAGGAGAACACAGGCAGCAACCTCTTCGACCTCAGCTGCAGCAACTTCTTCCTAGAAACATTGCCAAAGGCAAGGGAAGCAAGGGCAAAAATGAACTATTGGGACTTCATCAAGATAAACAGCTTTTGCAACTAAAGGAAACAGTCAACAAAACCAAGACAACCGACAGAATGGGAGAAGATATTTGCAAATGACATATCAGATAAAGGGCTAGTATCCAAAATCTATAAAGATCTTCTTAAGCTCAACACCCAAAGATCAAATGATCCAATCAAGAAATGAGCAGAAGACATGACAGACATTTTCCCAAAGAAGACATCCAAATGGCCAACAGACACATGAAAAAGTGCTCAACATCGCTCGGCATCAGGGAAATCCAGATCAAAACCTCAATGAGATATCACCTCACACCAGTCAGAATGGCTAAAATTAACAAGTCAGGAAACGACAGATGTTGGTGGGGATGCGGAAAAAGGGGAACCCTCCTACACTGTTGGTGAGAATGCAAGCTGGTGCAACCACTCTGGAAAATAGTATGGAGGTTCCTCAAAATGTTGAAAATAGAGCTACCTTACGATCCAGCAATTGCACTACTGGGTATTTACCCCAAAGATACAAATTTAGGTATCCGAAGGGGTACGTGCACCCCGATATTTATAGCAGCCATGTCCACAATAGCCAAACTGTGGAAAGAGCCAAGATGTCCATAGACAGACGAATGGATAAAGAAGAGGTGGTATATATATACAATGGAATATTATGCAGCCATCAAAAGGAATGAGATCTTGTCATTTGCAGCAATGTGGATGCAACTGGAGGGTGTTTTGCTGAGTGAAATAAGTCAATCAGAGAAAGACACGTATCATATGACCTCACTGATATGAGGAGTTCTTAACCCCAGGAAAAAAACAGGGTTGCTGGAGTGGTGGGGGTTGGGAGGGATGGGGTGGCTGGGTGATAGACGTTGGGGAGGGTATGTGCTATGGTAAGTGCTGTGAATTGTGCAAGACTGTTGAATCACAGATCTGTACCTCTGAAACAAATAATGCAATACATGTTAAGAAAAAAAAAAGAAGATAGCAGGAGGGGAAGAATGAAGGGGGGGAAATCGGAGGGGGAGACGAACCATGAGAGACGATGGACTCTGAAAAACAAACTGAGGGTTCTAGAGGGGAGGAGAGTGGGAGGATGAGTTAGCCTGGTGATGAGTATTAAAGAGGGCATGTTCTGCATGGAGCACTGGGTGTTATGCACAAACATGGAACACTACATCTAAAACTAATGATGTAATGTATGGTGATTAACATAACAATAAAAAATTGAAAAAAAAAATAAATCTGGGTGGGGTTATGCAAGAAAAAAAAAGATGTGGTATATATATACAATGGAATGTTATGCAGCCATAAAATGGAATGAGATCTTGCCATTTTTAAATGACATGGATGGAACTGGAGGGTGTTATGCTGAGCGAAATAAGTCAATCAGAGAAAGACATGTATCATATGACCTCACTGATATGAGGAATTCTTAATCTCAGGAAACAAAATGAGGGTTGCTGGATTGGGGGGGGTAGGAGGGATGGGGTGGCTGCATGATAGACATTGTGAGGGTATGTGCTATGGTGAACACTGTGAATTGTGTAAGACCGTTGACTCACAGACCTGTACCTCTGAAACAAATAATACATTATATGTTAAAAAGAAAAGAAAAGAAGATAGCAGGAGGGGAAGAATGAAGGGGGGGAAATTGGAGGGGGAGAAGAACCATGAGAGACGATGGACTCTGAAAAACAAACTGAGGGTTCTAGAGGGGAGGGGGTGGGAGGATGGGTTAGCCTGGTGATGGGTATTAAAGAGGGCATGTTCTGCATGGAGCACTGGGTGTTATACACAAACAATGAATCATGGAACACTACATCAAAAACTAATGATGTAATGTATGGTGATTAACATAACAACAATAAAATATAAAAAAAAGAGAAGATGTGGTATATATATACAATAGAATATTATGCAGCCATCAAAAGGAATGAAATCTTGCCATTTGCAACGACGTGGATATAACTGGAGAGTGTTATACTGAGTGAAATAAGTCAATCAGAGAAAGACATGTATCATATGACCTCACTGATATGAGGAATTCTTAATTCCAGGAAATAAACTGAGGGTTGCTGGAGTGGTGGGGAGTGGGAGGGATGGGGTGGCTGGGTGATAGACATTGGGGAGAGTGTGTGCTATGGTGAGCGCTGTGAATTGTGTAAGACTGTTGAATCCAGACCTGTACCTCTGAAACAAATAATACATTATATGTTAAAAAAAAAAAAAAAGAAGAAGATAGCAGGAAGGGAAAAATGAAGGGATGGAAATTGGAGGGGGAGACGACCCATGAGAGACTGTGGACTCTGAGAAACAAACTGAGGGTTCTAGAGGGGAGGAGGGTGGGGAATGGGTTGGCCTGGTGGTGGGTATTAAAGAGGGCACATACCGAATGGAGCACTGGGTGTTATACGCAAGCAATGAATCATGGAACACTATATGAAAAACTAATGATGTAATGTATGGTGATTCACTTAACATAATAAAATTAAAAAAAACCGAATCGGCAATCAAAAAACTCCCAACAAACAGGAGTCCAGGGCCAGATGGCTTGGCTTTCAGGGGAATTCTACCAGCCATTTCAAGAAAACTTAATACCTATTCTTCTCATACTCTTCCAAAAAGTAGAAATGAAAGGAAAACTTCCAAACTCCTTCTACAAGGCCAGCATTACCTTGATTCTAAAACCAGACAAAGATCCCAGTAAAAAGGAGACTTACGGGCCATATCCATGTCTGATGAACATGCAAAAATTCTCAAGAAGATACTAGCAAATTGAATCCAGTAGTATATTAAAAGAATTATTCACTATGATCAAAAGGGATTTATTCCTGGGCTGTAGGGGTGGTTCAATATTCACAAATCAATCAACATGATACACCACATTGTTAAGGAAAGGACAAGAACCATATGATCCTCTCAATAGATGCAGAAAAAGCATTTGATAAAACATAGCATCCATTCTTGACAAAAACCCTTAACAAAGTAGGGATAGAGAGAACATACCGCAACATCACAAAAGGTACATTTGAAAGACCCACAACTAACATCATCCTCAATGGGGAAAAACTGAGAGCTTTTCCCCCAAGGACAGGTACATGACAGGGATGTCCATTCTCATCACTTTTATTCAACTTAGCACTGTAAGGCCTAACCTTGGCAATCAGACAGCAAAAAGAAATAAAAAGCATCCAAACCAGCAAGGAAGAAGTCAAACTTTCACTACTTGTAGAAGACATGATACTCTATGTAGAAAGCCCAAAAGACTCCACCAAAAAATTGCTACAACTGATACAGGAATTCAACAAAATCACGGGATACAAAGTCAACATACAAAAATATGTTGCATTTCTATACACCAATGATGAAGCAGCAGAAAAAGAAATTAAGGAATTGATCCCATTTACAACTGCACCAAAAACAATAAGATACCTATGAATAAACCTAACCAAAGAGGTAAAAGATCTGTAGTATGAAAAGTATAGAACACTTATGAAAGAAATTGAAGAGGACACAAAGTAATGGAAAGACATTCCTATGCTCATGGATTGGAGGAACAAACATTGATAAATGTCTATACTACCCAAAGCAATCTACACATTTAAAGCAATCACTATCAAAATACCACCAACATCTTTCACAGAGCTAGAACAAGCAATCATAAAATTTGTATGGAACCACAAAAGACCCCAAATAGCCAAACCAATCCTGAAAAAGAAAAGCTGGAGGCATCACAATTCTGGACTTCAAGCTATATTACAAATCTGTAGTAATTAAGACAGTACGGTACTGGCACAAAAACAGACACATAGATCAATGGAACAGAAGAGAAAACCCAGAAATGGACCCACAACATGAGGTCAACTAATCTTCAAAAAAGCAGGAAATGATATCCAATGGAAAAAAGAGTCTCTTCAACAAATGGTATTGGTAAAACTGGACAGCAACATTCAAAAGAATGAAACCGAACCACTTTCTTATACCATACACAAAAATAAATTCAAAATGAATTAAAGACCTAAATGTGAGACCTGAATCCATAAAAATCCTGGAGTAGAATACAGGTAGTAATATCTTTGACATCAGCCAAAGCAACTTCTTTCTAGATATGTCTCCTGAGGCAAGGGGGAACAAAAGCAAGAATAAACTATTGGGACTACATCAAAATAAAGAGCTCCTGCACATCAAAGAAACAATCAACAAAACTAAGCAGCAACCAGTGGAATAGGAGAAGATATTTGCAAATGACATATCTGATAAAGGGTTAATATCCCAAATCCATAAAGAACTTATAAAACTCAACATTCAAAAAACAAATAATCCTATTAAAAATGGGCAGAAGACTGGGTGGCTCAGTTGGTAGGCATCTGCCTTTTGCTCGGGTCATGATCCCAGGGTCCTGGGATCGAGCCCCGCATCAGATTCCCTGCTCATCAGGGAGCCTGCTTCTCCCTCTCCCACTCCCCCTGCTGTGTTCCCTCTCTCACTCTCTCTCTCTCTCTGTCAAATAAATAAATAAAATCTTTTTAAAAAATGGGCAGAAGACATGGATAGACACTTTTCCAAAGAAGATACACAGATGGCCAGCAGGCACATGAAAAGATGCTCAACATCACACATCATCAGGGAAATGCAAATCAAAATTACAAGGAGATATCACTTCACACCTGTCAGAATGGCTAAAATCAACAACACAAGAAAGAATAGGTGTTGGCAAGGATTTGGAGAAAGGGGAACCCTCTTGCACTGTTGGTGGGAATGCAAACTGGTGCGGCTACTTTGGAAAACAGTATGGAGATTCCTCAAAAAGTTAAAAATAGAACTGCCCTACAGTCCAGCAATTGTACTACTAGGTATTTACCCAAAGAATACACAAATACTAATTCAAAGGGATACATGCACTCTGATGTTTATGGCAGCATTATAAACAATAGCCAGATTGCGGTAAGAACCCAAATATCCATTGACTGATGAATGGATACAGGAGAATTGGTGTATAAATACAATGGAATATTACTTAGCCATAAAAAATGAAATCTTGCCATTTGCAATGACATGGATGGAGCTAGAGAGTATTATGCTAAGTGAAATAAGTCAGTCAGAGAAATTCAAATACCATATGATTTCACTCATATGTGGAATTTAAGAAACAAAACAAAGGGGCAAAGGGGAAAGAAAGAGAGAGGCAAACCACAAAGAGATTCTTTTTTTTTTTTTTTTAAGATTTTATTTATTTATTTGACAGAGAGAGACACAGAGAGAGGGAACACAAGCAGGGGGAGTGGGAGAGAGAGAAGCAGGCTTCCTGCAGAGCAGGGAGCCCGATGCGGGGCTCGATCCCAGGACCCTGGGACCATGACCTGAGCTGAAGGCAGATGCTTAACGACTGAGCCACCCAGGTGCCCCCCACAAAGAGATTCTTAACTTTAGAGAACAAACCAATTGTTAGCAGAAGGGAGGTGGGGGGATGAAGAAAATAGGTGATGGGGATTAAGGAGTGCACTTGTGATGAGCACAGGGTATTATATGGAGTGCTGATTCACTATATTGCACACCTGAAGCTAATTACACTGTATGTTAACTGGAATTTAAATAAAAACTAACTGGAATTTTTAAAAACTTTTAAAATTAAATTTAAAAATGAAAAAATAAACAGAAAAGGACATCAGAAGAGAAGAAATATTGTAAACTAAAAAAAGTTAAATATGGGCACCTGGGTGGCTTAGTTGGTTAAGCGACTGCCTTCGGCTCAGGTCATGATCCTGGAGTCCCTGGATCGAGTCCCGCATCGGGCTCCCTGCTCGGCAGGGAGCCTGCTTCTCCCTCTGACCCTCCCCCCTCTCATGGGCTCTCTCTCTCTCATTCTCTCTGTCTCAAATAAATAAATAAAATCTTTAAAAAATAAAAAATAAAAAAATAAAAAAAGTTAAATAAAACACAAAATGGACATGAACTAATAAAAATTACAATTAAAAAAAAAAACTCCCAGTGCTGCTTCAAAAGTAAAGATTGACTTAAGGCACATTCTTGAGTTCTTTTTGTAGGATTGAAGCCATGCCTCATGGGGTTAATGAAGTTTAAATTGTCACCAGGAAGACCCCCACATACTCCCCATCTTCACAGGAATATAAACCTCATATTTTAGAGGCAAACAGCAGGAAGAGCTCTGGCAAGCCTAGAACAGTTTGAGCTCGACCACCAACTCACCCCTGCACAGATGGTCCATAGAGTTACCTCTTCCTCATTATAATGTTAAAATCTCTGCCCAGGGGGCGCCTGGGTGGCTCAGTTGTTAGGCGCCTGCCTTCGGCTCAGGTCATGATCCCTGGGTCCTGGGATCGAGCCCTGCATCGGGCTCCCTGCTCCGCGGGAAGCCTGCTTCTCCCTCTCCCACTCCCCCTGCTTGTGTTCCCTCACTCGCTGTGTCTCTGTCAAATAAATAAATAAATAATCTTTTTTTTTTTTTTAAAGATTTTATTTATTTATTTGAGAGAGAGAGAATGAGAGAGAGCACATGAGAGGGGGGAGGGTCAGAGGGAGAAGCAGACTCCCTGCCGAGCAGGGAGCCTGATGCGGGACTTGATCCAGGGACTCCAGGATCATGACCTGAGCCGAAGGCAGTCGCTTAACCAACTGAGCCACCCAGGCGCCCAATAAATAAATAATCTTAAAAAAAAAAAAATAAAATCTCTGCCCAGGAAGGAGCACAAACCTCATTAACATAATGTATAGTGTATGTATAGGCACGTTTCTTTAAAATGCATGTGTGACCTTATGTGCACCTCTACATGTTATGACAAAACTCCCCTTTCTGAGTATTCATCCTAACTTAAATAAAAGAAACCCACTCACCCCTGCTCAGGGAGTCATGGCTTTGGAAGTTATTCGCTGTCATCTCATTTGTTGCAAATAAAGTTTCCTTTGTGTGACAACCCCACCTGGTATAGTCTCTACCTATAACTATAAGTTAAGTTACATTTGGAGTAATTCCCACAGTGTTTTAAGCAGTGTTAAATTCACTATGGCAATGACAAAATCAGTCTGAGCATTATGTGTCCCCCAAAACCAAGCAGATTTCAGAAAAAAATATGTACATTTGTGTAGGTAAGGGCTTGGATTCAGGCACATGTTGGGTACCCCCCGAGAGTCTGCTACTGTGACCGGACCTCATCCAACATTGCCCTGTTCCAGGTCCCTGGCTCTCCTGACCTGTGAAACTGACACCTGCATACACGTACCCTCCAAACTGCCCCATAGGCAGCCAGGGCCCCCAGGCCTGTGAAGCTAAGGCCCATCTCCAACTACCTGCATTACCTTAAGCTTGGAGGGTGCCCACCCCTGAAATTCTCTTTGAGGAAGCCACTGAAATGGATGACAGTCAGTTCCCATGTGTGCTTACTACTGGCTTACGTCCCAGGTTTTTGCATCAGTGAAGGCTCCCAGGTATCTCTTGGAGACACCATGGTCAGCACACTAGAATCAGCCTTTGCTCTTCCTTTAGAGGGTATGCACATTTATGTGGATTGACACCTGCAAATAGGCAGGTGACGTCTACGCCACTAGCACACTCCTTCGAACCAGCCTCCCCAGACGCTTGCCCTGTAACCAGGCCTCTAGCTACACGGCTCACGCATGGGCAGTAAGCACCCTGTCAGCTGAAGGTAGCTGGGAGGCCCTCCAAGCCTGTGGAGCTTAGATTGGTCCCAGACCAGCCTCCAGGCCAGACGGAGCTCACTGCCCCAAAATCTTCCTGAGCTGGCACCTTTCAACTGGACAAGCTCAGTCCCCTTTAGGAATGGCCACCTGATGAGTCCAGGGCTTACCAATAATCAAGGCTCCTAGGTGTCTCTCAGTTAAGGGTACTGTTGTAGCCTATAGCTCAACAAACTGCACCCTGGCAAGGCAGTCCAGACTCCTCCACCTGTAACTTCAGAGAGCATATGCACTTTCGTGTAGGATAGGGCTTGGAATAGGCGGGTTCCTTGTACCCTCAACAGGCCACTCCCAAGACCCATCTTTTCAGGACACTTGCCCTGTTCCAGGTCAGTTTCCCTACCCAGTGCTGACAAGGCAGTGCGGCTGTCTCTAGATTGGCCTGCAGGGAGAATATGTGCATTTGTATAAACCAAGGCTTCAGATGAAGCAGTTGTCAGGTACCCCCAAGTAGCCTGCTCCTGTGACCCAGCCTCTTACTACAACTGCCCTGTTTCAGATCCCTGGCTTCCCAGACCTGAGTCTCACACACATGGGTAAATCTGTACTCTATCAGCCGGCCTTTGGCTGCCTGGGTCCTCCAATCCTGTGGACCATAAACTGGTCCTCAAAGTTTGTAGAGCCTCTAGGGCACAGTGAGCCCGCCCCCCAAACATCTTTTAGAGGTTGCATTTGAAACTGGGGACCTCTTATGGTATAGGATAAGTTGCAATGAGGCAGGTGCCAGGTACCCCACACAGCTTGCTCCGGATGTCAACCTCTCCCCTACAGCTGCTCTGTTGCAGGTCCTCACATGCCCTGACCTGAAGGGCCTGGGCATGGGCAGCCCACACACTGAAGCCAGCCTTGGGCATTTGTGGCCCTCAAGGCCTGTGGAGCTTTGTCCTGTCGCCAGACACCAACACAGTCTCCTGTGTGGATAGATTCCACCACACAAAATTTTTCTGAGGCTTCAGCTTCAAACTGGTGTAAAGTCAGCCCCCATCTGGACTGGCTTTATGATGGGGTCCTGGGCTTACTGGTTATCAAGGCCTTCAGGTGCCTTTTAGTGAAAGATATCCTATCAGCATGCCTGGCCCCATCCTATCAAGACAGTACAGATTCCTCCACCTCTACCATCACAGTAAATATGTGCATAGGTTAAGGCTTGGGATTAGGCACATTCCATGGTCCCAAAGAGCCTGCTCATGAAACCTGGATTCCATGACCTGCATGGACCTGTATACTCTGTCAGATGGGCTTGGCTGGCAGGGGCCCTCCAGACTTGTGGGGCTCAGGCTGGTCCCCAATCTCCTGCAGAGCCTCCAAAATGGAAAGAGTTCATTCCCAGGAAATCTTTCTGAGCCTGCATTTGAAACGGGACTGTTAGTATGGAGGTTCCCCAAGAAGTTAAAAAACAGAGCTACCCTACGACCCAGAAATTTGCACTACTAGGTATTTACCCCAAAGATACAAATGTAGTGATCCGAAGGGGCACCTGCACCCCAATGTTTATAGCAGCAATGTCCACAATAGCCAAACTATGGAAAGAGCCCAGATGTCCATCAACAGATGAATGGATAAAGAAGTTGTGAGATTATATATATATATATATATGCAATGGAATATTACATAGCCATCAGAAAGGATTAAATCTTACCATTTACACTGACATGGATGGAACTGGAGGGTATTATGCTGAGTGAAATAAGTCAATCAGAGAAAGAAAATTATCATATGGTTTCACTCATACGTGGAATATAAGAAACAGCACAGAGGGGCGCCTGGGTGGCTCAGTCGTTAAGCATCTGCCTTCGGCTCAGATCATGATCCCAGGGTCCTGGGATCGAGCCCCGCATCCGGCTCCCTGCTCCATGGGAAGCCTGCTTCTCCCTCTCCCACTCCCCCTGCTTGTGTTCCCTCTCTCGCTGTGTCTCTCTCTGTCAAATAAATAAATAAAATCTTTAAAAAAAAAAAAAAAGAAACAGCACAGAAGATCATAGGGGAAGGGAGGGAAAACTGAATGGGAAGTCATCAGAGAGGGAGACAAACCATGAAAGACTCTTAACTACAGGAAACAAACTGAGGGCTGCTGGAGGGGAGGTGGGTGGGGGATGGGGTAACTGGGTGATGGGCATTAAGGAGGACACGTGATGTGATGAGCACTGGGTGTTATACGCAACTGATGAATTACTGAACTCTACTTCTGGAACTAATGATGTACTCTATGTTGGCTAATTGAATTTAAATTAAAAAAAAAAAATGAAACAGGACTGTTAGTCCCTTTTTGGACTAGCTGCCCAAAGGGGTCTCAGACTTCTCCAACAAAGAAGTCTCCCTAAGTGTCTTTTAGTGGAGGCTACCCAGGCCATCCTTCCTGCCCCCACGGTGGCAAGACAGTCCAGATTCCTCCAACTCTGCCTTCATGGGGAAATGCTGATTCATGTAGGCTAAGACTTGGAATTAGGTAGATGCCAGTCATTCCGGAGAGCTTGTTACTGGGACCTGGCCTCTCCTTTCAGCTGCCCTGTTCCAGATTCCCAGGTTCCCACCCTTGCGACTCCATCAGGCAGCTGTCTGAATGGGGACCAATGGTCACCTGTTTAAAACAAAGCCTCAGGTTTTTCTGGGGTTGGGCTTTCCCTACTATAGAGGCTGTGCAAGGGTCGGGGACTGGCCTGAGTTAGAGTTCCTAACTTAAGAAGCCAACATGTGCACACATGCACATTGTCAGCTATCATTGGGCAGCCTCGCCTGGCCCTACAGGGTAGTTGTAGAGAGAAGGTGGGTCACAGTAGGAAACTATAGGAAGTACCTGGCATATGCCTAATTCCAAGACTTATTTTATCCAATAAAAGACACCCATTTTAAAATGTAGCCTCAGAAAGATATTCAGCATGTGGGCACCCAGCACCCTGAGTCCATTCAGGTGCATGGACTCCAAATCTCCACAGATTTGGAGTGTACCCTGCAGCCCAAGGCCAACTAATGGGGCGCTAGCTGCACATACATGGGTACCCCAAGTCAGGGTAACTATGGATATGGAAAAGGACAAGTGACTGAAGAGGAACAGTCAGAGTAGAAGGTTATAAAAGAAACACCTCAGAGCCTTTAATACTGGGAGACCCTGGCAGCCATGTGTTGGCTGACACAGTGCAGTCGCACATGCATGGGCAGAATGGGTCAGGGGAACCAGGGACCTAGAACAGGGCAGCTGTAGGGAGAGGCCGAGCCACGGTAGCAGGCAACTGGGTGTAGCTAACATGTGCCTAATTCCAGGACTTAACCTACACAAATGTGCATATTTTCCCTGAAGGCAGAGTTAGAGAAATCTGGATCGCCTTGGTAGGGTGGAGCCCCATGGGACAGTCAGAGATAACCTCCAAAAAGAGATACCTAGGCAGCCTTGATTGATGGAGAAGCCCTGGACCCCATAGAGACAACCAGTCCAAACGGGACTGACAGACCTTAGCGTAAAATAGCCCACAGAAAGATACTCAGAGTGTGGGCTCTCTCCTACCAGGAGGCCATGCGGGTGGTTGGAGATTGGCCCTAGCTCCCGAGCCCTAGAGTGTCCCCTGCGGCCCACGGCCAGCTGATGGGGTACAGACTTCATACGCACGAGCTGCACAGGTCAGGGTAGCCAGGGACCTGGAATAGGGGAGAGACTGGGTAACAGGAGGAAACTATTGGGGGTACCTGACATCTAAATTTTTCCAAGACTTACCCTGCACAATTGGGCCTATTCCCCCTTAGGGCAGAGCTGGAGGGCTTCGACTTCCCTGCCATGTCAGGGCCTGACCACTGATCTGGTTGGCCAACCAAAGGAGGCGCCAGGGAGCCTTGAGTTCTGGAGAAGCTTGCCACTCCATCGGGCAACCTGTCTAAACAGTGAGTGACAGTCACAAGTTTAAAGCTGCCATGTCAGAAGGCTCCTTCTAACCTGAGAGTTATGCAGGTGGTTGGGTATCAGCCCAAGCTCCACAGGTCTGGAGTGCCCTGGCTAGTAGGCCAGGGGACCCAGGCACCTAAATTAGGGCAACTGTGGGGAGAGGCAGGGTCATAGCAGTGGGCACTTGGGGATACAGGTTATCATCCTAATTTGAGTCTAAACCTACGCAAAGGCACATATTCTCCCAGAAGAAAGAGGTAGAGAAATGTGGACTGACAAGGTGCAGATGATGCATCTGCAGTCTGTGCAGGTCAGAGTAGCCGGGAACCTGGGATACGGCAACTGTACAGAGAGACCAGGTCATGGGAATAGGCTACTTGGAGGTACCTGGCATCTGCCTCCTTCGAAATCTTACACTACACAAACGCACAAATTCCCACTGAATGTCAACCAGGAGGCAATGCACCGCTTTGCCAGTGCCAGGAGGGGCGGCTGGCCAAGGTACCTTCCTTGCTAGAGAAGCCAGGGGCCCCATCAGGCAGGCCGGGGACTGACTGGCACCACATTCGAGCTGCCACCTCTGAAAGATTCTTGGGGCTGGGATCCCTCCACCCAGGAGGCTATCCAGTTGGTTTGGACTGGCTGAGGTTCCACAGGCCTGGAGGGCCCTGGCTCCCCCAAAATAGGCTGGAGGGTGCCTATTGGGCATGCTTGAGCTGCACAAGTGCAGGGAGCCAGGGACCCAGAACAGGGCATGTGTGCCCAGAGGCCACACCATGGGAGCTGGCCCTTGGCAGCCCAAGGCCTCTGCCTAATTCTAAACCCTATCCTACACAAATGTACATATTTCCCCCCAAGGTAAAACTAGAGATATCTAGGCTGCCTTGCCTGGATGGGGCCTATGTGGCTGCTAGGGGTATCCTGCACTAAGAAACATCTGGGAGTTTTGATTCCTGATCAGGCAGATAGCCATTTCCTGTGAGGACTGCTGCCTCAGAAAGATTTTTGTGGGGAGGTCTCCTTCTGCCCTGGAGGGTGATCAGATGGTTCAGGACTAACTCAAGGCCCCAGCAGCTTAGAGGGCCCTGGCTGGCCCTGGCTGCCCTTGGCCTACTGAAGAGGTACAAACCATGCATTCTTTTTTTTTAATTTTTTAATTTTTTAATTTTTTATTGTTATGTTAATCCCCATACATTACATCATTAGTTTTAGATATAGTGTTTCATGATTCATTGTTTGTGCATAACACCCAGTGCTCCATGCAGAACGTGCCCTCCTCAATACCCATCACCAGGCTAACCCATCCTCCCACCCCCCTCCCCTCTAGAACCCTCAGTTTGTTTTTCAGAGTCCATTGTCTCTCATGGTTTGTCTCCCCCTCCGATTTCCCCCCCTTCATTCTTCCCCTCCTGCTACATTCTTCTTCTTTTTTTCTTTCTTAACATATATTGCATTATTTGTTTCAGAGGTACAGATCTGAGATTCAACAGTCTTGCACAATTCACAGCGCTTACCAGAACACATACCCTCCCCAGTGTCCATCACCCAGTCACCCCATCCCTCCCACCCCACCCCCGACTCCAGCAACCCTCAGTTTGTTTCCTGAGATTAAGAATTCCTCATATCAGTGAGGTCATACAAACCATGCATTCTTGAGCTCCACAATTCAGGGGAGCCAGTGATGTAGGGACAGGGCAGGGGTCTCGAGTGCGTTGTTGGGGGGAAAATGTGTCTGCCTCATCCCAATTGTTAAGCCCCACAAATAAGCATATTCTCCCAGAGGGCAGAGCTGGAGGGATCTGGTCAGCCTTGAGAGGGTGGGGCAGCATGGGACGGTCTAGGGTAACCTTCGATCATAGAACTCTGGGAGCCCTGGCTGTTTGAGCAGCCTCTGCGCCCAATCAGGCATCCAGTCCAAAAGGGGAGCGTCTGTCACCAGCTCAAGCTGCATGAATACATTTACATTTACATTTTTTTATTGCAAGGGAGATTCTCTACTTCCCCCCAAACTACATGCAGCACGTGCCTCTGAGGGTGTGGGTCGTCCCTCCGCCATGGACACTGGTTGAGCTGGTGCCAGGTTCTAGCACTGCCATATGTGAGCAAAAGTGTGTGGTGGCTGCCGCCCCGTGTGGTTCCCGTCTTGTGCCTGTTCTTTTGGTATTTGTGGCAGAAAATGCCATCACCCAAATGTCTATTGTTTTCATTTGTCTTCATTTATCTTCTTGCTGACATTCCCTGTTTCTTCAATAGTTGGATTCCTTTCCCCTCTGCGTGACCTCACTGTTCCACCTTGGGACCCTGGCCTCTCCAGGCTTCATGTCCCAGTTCTGCAAGGGGAAGGTGGGCAGAGATGACTCACTCAGAAGCCCTTTCTAGGTCAGATACCCTGGGTTGTACAATTTGGTCATTTATAGGTTGAGAGACAGAGCCACAGCCTCCTTCCCCAATTGCTCCCTGAGGCAGCAATTCATCAGCATACCTTGCAGAGAGGGCATGGTGTCTAGGACCTCCTTCTTCATCTGTGCTCTAAATGTCTTTTCCTGCACGGTGGCAGAGCTACGCCACAAACACGTAGGCCAGTTGGAGCAGTTATGTATGGGGGGCCCTGACGCCTCACCTCACAGAGCTATGTGACACCAGCTGAGGTGGTTTCTGGCATTATTCCCATTTCTCAGACAGCAAAACAGAGTAGAGTCTGTGTTTTTAACTTTCACACTACCTCCTATTTAAAAAAAAAATAATTATAACCCAATTTGTAATATTTACAACCCAGGAAGCTAACCAAAAAGCCTTGAGGGCCAAGATGTCAAATGGGATTTATCTTGCTTGGGCACCCTTTATCACAAGTCCCAGACCCTCCCCATCTTCACTGACATTTCCTGTAAAAGGAGGGCAGCTCTTGAGATGTCAAGTTGTTTCACTCCAAAGCCTATGTAAACTGCAATGTTACATGAAGTCACAGGTGGGCCTATAGTAGGGTATGGTGTTTGTTCATAAATTAAGACTGTTATTAGGGGCGCCTGGGTGGCTCAGTCAGTTAAGCGTCTGCCTTTGGCTCAGGTCATGATCCCAGGGTCCTGGGATCGAGCCCCACATCGGGCTCCCTGCTCAGCGTGGAGCCTGCTTCTCCCTCTCCCACTCCCCCTCCTCATGCTCACTTGTGCTCTCTCTCTCAAATAAATAAAGACTGATTAATCGCTTAGGTTCTAAGTGAGCTGTCTTTCTCTCTTTTCCTTTTTTTTTTTTTTTGTTCTCCCTGAGAAACCTCTTGTGGGAGGGGGACGGTGAGCCCCTAGGTCTGCTGACTTCCCTCCAGCTGTTCCATCCAGCTGGAGTAACAGGCACCTCCAGGAGTTCTGATTCAAACACAATGCCACCACTCTAAAGTTGGAGCATAAGGCAAAAACCAAAGATGAGTGAAATCACCCTTGAAACCCTCCTAGAAGGGGTGGGGAGCCAGATGCCATCCCCTATTGGTGATTTCAGACTTCTGGCTCTCCTACCAGGCCTGGAACAGCCTTGGTTTCTCCAGTGGATCCCACAACCAAGGCCATCTTCATGCCCTGAGGTCCTTAGAGTTACTTAGGGGACAGCAGATTCACCCATTGAATGGTAAGACACCAGTGATACGCGTCCTTCCTCTTTTCCTCGCCATCTTCAGAGCACACGTAAATGAATGTGGAATATGCTGTGATTTCTCTGTAAGGTTACAGACAGCACTTACTGAATGCTTACCATGTGCTAAGCTTGATGCTAAGAGCCTGTATCCAAGGGTGCATTCAGCTGAAAGGAGCAGACAGCACATTTCCCAATTGCTTTGAATAAAGGCTTTTAAAATTATCGCTCAAAACAAGAAAGTTGGATAGGTAATCTCAGGCTGTTCTGTAGCTCCCCAATGCCTCCCCTGACAATCTCCTTCCACTCAGCCATCATCAATATGTGGGCTTCACGTCCTCAAGCTGGATGCCTCATGGCCATGGATGCTGCAGCTCCAAGCATCATAACTCTTCACAGGTGGGAAGCAGGGAAAGCAAAGACTTCATCCTCTGTATTTTTTCAGGAAGCCCCCTGCAGGCTCTCCCTTATACCTCATTGGCCGTAAGTGGCTCACATAGCCATCCTCAGCTGCCAGGGCACTGGGAAAACCAGTATCTGGCAAAGAAGAAGGACATCACTGTGGTTGGTTTAAACCATTCATGATTCATGCACTAAACTGGGGCACTTTGCTACCTGGACCAAAGTCAGGGCTCTGTTAGCAAAAAGGGGCACCTTTGTGGGGTAGCTAACAATGCCATGTATTTTCTCAATGAAACTCACAATAGTCCACTGTGGTGGGGCCTTTTTTAAAATTTTATTTTATTTATTTATTTGACAGAGAAAGAGAGAGAGCACAAGCAGGGGGAGCAGCAGAGGGAGAAGCAGACTCCCCACCCAGCAGGGAGCCCGAAATGGGGCTAAATCCCAGGACCCCAGGATCATGACCCAAGCTGAAGGCAGACACTTAACTGACTGAGCCACCCAGGTGTCCCAGGGCCTTTTTTTATTCCCATTTTACAAATGCTGAAACTGAGAGTCAGAGCCATTTAGTAACTTGTCCAAGATCCCACAACTGCTAACTAGTGGGGGTTTAATTCCAGGTCTGTCTCCTGAAGTGTGCTCTTAACCACTCCAAACCACGACCTTCTTGACGGAAGGGACCATATCTTCTTCATCTTTGTATTTCTGCAGGGTCTTACAGCTGACAGAAACTTAATTGAATTGATTTAAGTAAAAAATCATTTTGTGGGCGCCTGGGTGGCTCAGTTGGTTGGGCGACTGCCTTCGGCTCGGGTCATGATCCTGGAGTCCTGGGATCGGGTCCCGCATCGGGCTCCCTGCTCGGCGGGGAGTCTGCTTCCCCCTCTGACCCTCTCATGCTCTCTCTGTCTCATTCTCTCTCTCAAATAAATAAATAAAATCTTAAAAAAAAAAAAATCATTTTGTTTTGATACTTGCTGCTTTGTAATGTGTTTTAAAACCAAGAATGCAAACTTACCAATGCTACCTTTGAAAAAATACACCTATCTCCTCTTCTGTATTGTTTTCCACTTACCCATGCTGGGTTCCTGAAGTCCTGGGAAGAATTCCAATGTAAATATCACCAATGATGGAAATTTGGGGGAAGGAGAGGAGGGTGAAAGACTAATTGAAGCCCCAAAGAGGGTCAGTTCCTCATTAACTATGGAGCCATGGAAAATTCTTTGTTCCCGCCTCTTGGCTTCTTGCCTCCAGGATCTGGGTGAGTATTGCCTTTGGCTAGCTTCCTGGTCAGGTCACAGACAATTGGATTGGAGGGGTGTGTCTTGGGGAACAGGGCAGAACCAGTCTGGTTCTGGGTCCTTGGGAGTGAATGCAAGAAAAAGATGGACCTTGAGCATCTGCAGCCCAGTAGGACTAGGGTGACCACTCCACATACACTGGCTCACTTAGCACTCATAATGACCTATGGGATTAGGACTACTATCTTTCCCACTTTACAGATGAGAAAGCTGGGGCTCAGAGAGGTGAAGTCTTTTCAAGGTCGCACAGTGGATCTTAGATTAAAAACTAAAGCCTATGAACTCCTCAGGTGGAGTTCTTTCCCCAGTCAAGAGTAACTACTATCTCAGGTACCCTGAAGAGAGTGCTAAGGACGTGTTGGGGGCCTGGCACCAGGCCATATAACTCAGTCATTACCAGCAGGGGCTTTGAGTAAAAGCCAGGTTAGGACCCCAGCCTTACACTGCCTGGGGACTCTAGGCAAACGATAGTACAGCAGTTAAAAGGCTGGGATCTGGGGCCTGATGGCCTGGGTTCAAACTCTTCTTCTCCCAGGTACCAATTGTGTGGTCCTTAACTCATTATGCAATTCTATAAAGAAGAGTATAAAGAACCTGCTCTAAGGGCTGCTTGTAAATATTAAATAGTGTCCTCAGCCCAGTGCCTGGCACTGAGCCAGTTCTTGTTAGGTAGTTATTTTATATCCCCCAGTGCAGATAGTGCTGTGAGGTGCCCAAAGCAAGGGCCCTTTCCTAATCCCACCCTTCCCTCTGACCCAGCAGCTGGCTTTGTGAATGAAAGACCCAGGAAGGCCGAGACTAATCTGGGTACACAAATGAGGGCGGATGTGACTTCAGGGAACTAAAGGCAAATGGAACTCAACTTGCAAATTTGGGCATTTTCATGGTGTATGGTTGTTGGAGGCCAAGAGATGGAACTCACCTGAAGCTCCCCTCCCATGGTCCCCCTTTCCCCACACAGAGAGCCAGCCTGAGGTCAGCAAGTGTACCCAGCATATCCAACAACTCTGGGAGTAACCCTTGGTCTGCTGGGCCTGGGCTGGGTCTGCCATAAGTCATGGCCTCAGGGAGGGAGCCTGGAGAAGTAGAGGACATGCCAAGGTCACCCGCAGGCCTGGCAGCAGGGCAGCGAGCCTTGCCCGTGTGTCTCCCCAGAGGCTGGCCACAGCCCAGGTGTCAGGTGTCTTGGGCACAGTGCCTGGGTCTGCCACACTGGGGATCTGGGTGCCTTTGCCAATTTCCCTAACCTCTGGGTTGTGGGCCCCACCTGGGGACCTGGAAGGGACCCAGAGTACTTGGGCTGACTTGGCAAGATTCAATGCCTAGGCTCTGGGCCACAATGACAGGATATCCCCAGAGAGTTGGGCTGGTCGCCACACAGGGAACACTGGGGCGGACACCTGGCACTGCTGATGAGAAGCCCAAAAACACGTGGAGGAGGGAAAGTGGGGACAGCTGGGCCCTGAGAGGGTAAAGAACAGGCCAGGATTGCCACTGAAACCACAGCTACAGGCAGTGAGGGGCCCACAGATAAAAAGACCCGAGTTTCTCCTCTGCCTCCAGTCTGAGAACCAGGGGTAGGATCCAGTCTCCTGCCACTTTGTCCTGATTTTGGTCCTGGGTAGGCAGTGTGAGCAAGTTCCCATCAGGGTTTCTGTGACTTCCAGATATCATCTGTCTCACCCCCACTGCAGAAAGACCAGAAGGGAGGGGGCTTTCTCAGACTCCTATGACCAAGGTGATGTCCAGGAGGGCCCAGCCTTGCATGAGGACTTGACTAGCCCCTGTAGCCCAGCCCCACGCCTGGGGACACCCTCTGAGCAAGGCTAAACCAGCAGCCCCTGCTCTCTGCACACAGGTAGCAAGAATGGACCTCCAGACTGAGGGACTGACCAAGACAAGCCTTGCCCTCAGGTGTCCCTGGACCAAAGCCCTTTCTCCATACCAGGGAGCAAGTCCCAGTTCCCAAATTCTTTTTTAAGTTGTGTCTCAGGCTGACAAACCTGGTGGAGTATAATGATTTACAAAGCAAATAAGGGTTTTGTGTTTTACCTTCTTACAACCCACTACCAGCTGAGTCCCTGCAGGCAAACTGGTCAGGCCTGGCACAGCTGGAGCCCCCTTCTTTATTATTATTATTATTATTATTATGTTATGTTAATCACCATACATCACATCACCAGTTTTTGATGTAGTGCTCCACAATTCATTGTCTGCGTATAACACCCGGTGCTCCATGCAGAACGTGCCCTCTTCAATACCCATCACCAGGCTAACCCATCCTCCCACTCCCCTCCCCCCTAGAGCCCTCAGTTTGTTTCTCAGAGTCCATAGTCTTTCATGGTTCGTCTCCCCCTCCGATTTCCCCTCCTTCATTCTTCCCTTCCTGTTATCTTCTTCTTCTTCTTCTTTTTTTTTTAATATAATGTATTATTTTTTTCAGAGGTACAGGTCTGTGAGTCAACAGTCTTGCACAATTCACAGCGCTCACCACATACCCTCCCCAATGTCTATCACCCAGCCACCCCATCCCTCCCATCCCACACCACTCCAGCAACCTTCAGTTTGTTTCCTGAGATTAAGACTCCTCATATCAGTGAGGTCATATGATACATGTCTTTCTCTGATTGACTTATTTCGCTCAGCATAACACCCTCCAGTTCCATCCACGTCGTTGCAAATGGCAAGATCTCATTCCTTTCGATGGCTGCATAATATTCCATTGTATATGTATACCACATCTTCTTTATCCATTCATCTGTTGATGGTCATCTTGGCTCTTTCCACAGTTTGGCTATTGTGGACATTGTGGAGCCCCTTTCTTGCCAGGCAGGTCCTCCTGCCTCATGGACCAAGGTGCTGATAGGCATAGCCAAAGACTAGCTGAGAGACTCGGCATTTGTGCCAGACACTGGAGTAGAGAAGGAAGCATAGAGCTAGGAGGGAACCCAGCTCACTATGTGACCCTGCTGGGCCTTAAGCCCCTGTCCATATAATGGGAATGTTAATTCTGGTACATCCTATGGTGAGAATGTCACAGTTCATAGATGTTAACATACTCATTCATTCTTTCACTTTCCAGTATTTGTACCTCATTTCTTTGATCTCTTACTGCATTTGCTAGAACCTTGTTCATTTAGCCAATATCTTTGGTACGCAGTACCTACTAAGGTACCAGACCAGTGCTAGGCACTGAGATGCAAGGATGAGCGCTACAGACACAGGAGGCCTCAGGAGACTCCCAATCTAGAGCTCAACTTTATAACAACCGTTATGGACTGGGCCACCCTGTAGAGACCTTGAGATGATTCAGATGCAGCTCCTGTTCTGGAGGGATACAGTTGGAAGCTGCAGATAAGAATTCAGGCAAATATGGAGGAGTACACAAATAGGCCACTCAGGAGTTACAAGGTCACTGGCTCCCAAGGGGTCAAGGAGGAATTTTTGGAAAAGGCAATTTTTTAAAAAAAGATTTATTCATTTATTTTAGAGAGAGAAAGAGAGAGCATGAGCAGGAGGGGCAGAGGGTGAGGGAGAGAGAATCTCAAGCAGACTCCACATTGAGTGCGGAGCCCAACATGGGGCTTGATCTCATGACCCTGCGATCACCACCTGAGCCAAAACCAAGAGTCCGACGCACCACCCAGGCACCCCCTGGAGAAGGCAATTGAAGAGTGAGGAGGGTTTTAGACAGATAAAGATAAGCGAACTAGTCTCCCAGAACAGGTAACAGCATGGGCAAAGGCAGGGAGGGAAGAATTCTTGGAGCAAGGATGGAGAAGATAAGTCAAAGTGACGTAAGTTTAAGGTGTCGAGGGGGCAGGAGCACAAGATAAGGTTGGCAAGCTGAGGGGTTGATCTTAATGGGGTTAGACCATAGGAAGCCATGGAAGGCACTTGAACAGGAGAGTAGTAGCATGGCTGCTTTAGGAAGAGAAATCTGGTAGAAGTAGCAAGAGAAGGCCGGCCTGGAAGGAGCAGACACCCTCACATGATATGCTCCCCACTTCCTGAGGTCTGGGGTGTCTCTGCCCACCACTGAGAGAGAGATGGCAACTTCCTCTCCTCAGCCTGGCCGGGGAGATAAAATGGCAAGGACAGGAAGTTGCCTTAAGGAGCTGAGGAGTGAGCAGCCTGGTCCAGAGTCCCCACCCCCAACCTGTGCCGGGTGTTCCTGTAGAGGTAAACGCAAGGGGAAGTAGGCAAGGCCCCTCAGGCCAAAATGCAATGCTCTAGGTGTCCTGGGTGCTGCTCTGTCCTGTTGCTGACAGCTCTGCCCTTCCTGAGCCCTCAAAGATCAGGTATGCTTCCATCCCAGGAAAAGGTTCTGGCGTTTTCCTGCCTCACTTCTGCCATTCAAACACCCATCCTGACACCTCCTGGGAACCAAGGTGAGTCAGACCAGATGCCTGCCCTCAAGAGTATCAACATACAGTGAGGGCAGCAGGGCAGACAATGGACACCAGGGTGCTGGTAGCTTGATGGGGTCATTCAGGCTACCAGAGCCCTGTTGGCCTCAGGGATGAGAAGTGGCTTCCAGGCCTTAAGGACTAATAGGGATGAGCACTAAAAGATGGAGGGGTGTTCCAAGCACAGGGGACAATGTAAGCAAAGACTCAGAGGCAAGAAACTTCCTATTGTGTGCAGTGAACTAGATGCGGCCCCCATGTGGCAACCAAGGGAGGTAGGATGTAGTGAGGATGAATGGTGGGCTGAGGAATCTGGACACCCTCTGAGGGGCGGGGCTGAAGGGGGCCGAGAGGGCGGAGGTCCCCATCTTAGAGAACAGGGAAAGGCTGAGGGCACAGATTATACGAGTGGCTCCAGGCCAGGTGGGGCCCCGAGGCCCAGGTGGACTGGCGGGGGCGCATCAGGGGCTTACATGGGGTCCCCAAGCCCAAAAGAGCAAATAAAAGAACTTGGGTCAGAGGGAAGGTAGCAGACAGGAGCATCTCCCAGTCTGAACAGTTGGGAGCCAGTCTTCCCTGCCCCTCCAGAGGGGGGCTGTCCAAGTGGATGGGGGTAGGAGGTTAAGACAGAGGACTTAGAATCAATGCTCATTGAGGACATTAGGAGAAGGAAGGGAAAAATGAAGGGGAGGAATCAGAGGGGGAGACGAACCATGAGAGACTATGGACTCTGAGAAACAAACTGAGGGTTCTAGAGGGGAGGGAGGTGGGGGGATGGGTTAGCCTGGTGATGGGTATTAAAGAGGGCACGTACTGCATGGAGCACTGGGTGTTATACGCAAACAGTGAATCATGGAACACTACATCAAAAACTAATGATGTGGGGCGCCTGGGTGGCTCAGTCGTTAAGCGTCTGCCTTCGGCTCAGGTCATGGTCCCAGGGTCCTGGGATCGAGCCCTGCATCGGGCTCCCTGCTCCGCGGGAAGCCTGCTTCTCCCTCTCCCACTTCCCCTGCTTGTGTTCCCTCTCTCGCTGTGTCTCTCTCTCTGTCAAATAAATAAATAAAATCTTTAAAAAAAAACAACAACAAAAAAAACTAATGATGTAATGTATGGTGATTAACATAACATAATAAAATTAAATTAAATAAAAAAAAAAGAATCAATGCTCAGCAGCAGCAGGGTCTCAGAGAGCTGGAACAACTACCCGCTGGGCCTGGATGACCCTGGTGAACAGGAAGTGAGGTTCCCAGGTCTCTAGGGATGTTTGCATTTTGAGTCAAACCCATTTACAAACCAAAGTGGGGCAGTGGCAGGGCAACCCCAGGCTCTTGTCTCCTCTAATGCCTGCGCGGTCTCAGGCTCCTCCCAGAGCCAGCACTGATGTGATAGACAGGGAGACTGAGGCCCAGAGACGGCAGGCACCTCCAAGACCTCACAGCAAAGCCTACTTTGCACAGGCTGTTTCCCTCCCCTGTTCCTTCAGATTTCAGCAGAAGTGTCACTTCCTCTAGCTCTCCCCTGAGCTCCCTGACTGGGAGCACCCCCTCCCTGCCATGTTCTCAAGACTCCAATGGCCACTCCGCTGTTTCTATGTGTGGTTATTTGGAATTAATGACTGAGGGAGTGAGCTCAGGGAGAACAAGGACCATCTATCCAGGGCCTGGCACTCTCTCTGATACATGCTGCTTCCTTGATAAATATTTTAGAAGGGAGGGAGGGAGGGGGAGAGGGAGGGTAGATCTCTGGCCTCATTCAGAGGCAGTCAAAACTGTGCAGGGAGGAGAGTAAACACACAGGGCTGGGGTAGCCAAGAAAATGAATTTCCAAAGTAGGGAGAGATTTTAGGGAGAGGAGATAGAAGAACAGTCTAGGCCAGGGGAATAGCATGAATGAAGAAGTGGAGCTGGAGTGTGCAAGGCCAGTTTGGGGAATTTTGAGGAGACCAGTTTACCGGGTTATGCCAACTGGTAAAGGTCTGTGATTGCTGAGTTGAAGAGTTTGGACCTTACCCTTCAGGTAATACAGAGCTTAAAAAAAAAAAAAAAAAGGTTCATGAGCAGCGGGATGAAATAATGAAACCACCAGTTCAGTCAGGCAATCTTGATGCAGAGGTTAAGTCCGGAGGCAGGGAGGCCAGGGAGGAGGCTCGAGAGAGGTGGGGCTTGAGTTCCGGCAGTGATAAGAAGGCAGGAGGCAGGGAGGATGGCGCAGGCAGGAGAACACCCTTCTCCACCAGTCAAAGCCCCGTTCACTTCATGCTTTGGGAGAGACTGGTGGGGTGTTGAAGAGCTTGGGCTCTGGAGTTAGAGTAGCCTGGGTTTGAATCCCAGCTGAGTGCCCCTGGGAAAGTCACCTAGGCTCTCAGAGGCTATCTATGAAATGAGAACAGAGTTGGCAGCATAATTTTAGGACCCAGTGCAAAATGAAAATGTGGAGCCCCTGTCTGAAAAAGAGGAGGGAAAAACATGCCATCGAAGGTACTAAAATATAAAGCTTTTCCTTTCTTCTGCATCTCTGCTTTACTGGTCACAATGGGGTTTTTTATTTGCTATTTACTCTTCTAAGTAAAGAAAAAGGTAAAATTTAAATTATTCGCCTGAATCATATCATTCATCTTCATTTTATGCAATGCCAGTTTTAAACGCAAAATTAAGAGCATTTCACTCACACGTGCAATCACTGAAATGACACCAATTGTATTTCATAGCCTGTGTGTGCATATGTGGGCCCAGCGCACTTCCATTGCGCAACTCTGTTGTGCGTACACATATATTTAGTTTGGACCAGAACAGTGGGAATACTGCACAACACTTACTCACTGCTTTTATTTCACTTGTTTCACATCCTAGCCCTTGGGCTCACTCATGAATAAGGATGTACTGAAAGAAAAGGGAACTCTGGGTTGCCCTTTCTTTCCCTTTTCTTCTAAGGACATCCTTTCTAATATAAGTGGTTGGTGAATGCTGGGGAATAACATGAGTAAGAAAGTGTTTCTTAGGACACTACTGCCTTCTTTTGGCTTTTGAAGCCACTTCTGGTTCAAAGGGAAAGTATGGCCTCTCAGGGTGGTCAGCACTCTCACTTACTCAGTCGTAGATATAACACACTTTTACTTGGTTTGAGTCTCACTGAACTCCCATGAGTCCACCAGAATTCTGAGCTCATGGAGCATCACAGACTCTGTATTTGAATGGGACAACATATTTGGCACATCCTCTCTGCTCACACGCATGCCCTGCTGACTTCACTTACAAAGCAGAAGTTCAGAGATAAAATTATTAAGAATTTCAAGACAATGATAGCAGAGCATGAACCAAGCATCAGGCCCTGTGTGACCACACAGTTGGTATGCCCACACAGCTGGCCCTGCCTGGGGATAATAACTGTGTAGTACTTATTCCAGTGTTGTTGTGAGGATTAAATTCAAAGCTGGGCCTATCTGAGTCTAGTCACAGCCCTTTGGCTGCAAAAGACAAAATCTGCTCAAACTGCGACAAGTAAAGGTAGATCTACGCAAAGAGCGCACAACTGTACCCTGTGGAATCTTCGGGAGCCAAGGGCAGAAGTACGGTAGAAGCTCTGAGGAACTTGGATGCCATTAAGCAGTCTCTGTCTCTGCCTCTCTCTCCTCTCTGACGCTACATGGTATCTTGACTCAATTTCTTGCTTCACGTGGACTTGGTTTTCCCCTCTGCTTTCCCACTGCTGTACTTCAGATGATGTTAACTCTGGCCCTCTTAACTCTAGTCCAAGTACCTACGGTCTTCTGGATATAATCTTCGGCTCAACGCTTAAACTCTCAAGAGGGAGTCTGATTGGCTCAGCTCACCTGCCTACGGCTGAGCTACTCCTGGCCCAGGGCCCTCCCCTGGCCGCTCAGCTGCGGAGGGGGACTACATGAGCAGCTCAGGCTGCCTCCCAGGTATCCTCCGTCAGCCCCAAACACACAGCTGCCCTTAGACACCTCCACCTGGAGTCCCCCAGGCCCCTCACACTCCACTTGGCCCCAAATGCAGCCCCTGACTCCTCTTCCCACATCAATCCGCTAAACCCCTCACCCACCCAGCTACTGAAGCCAGAAACTTGGGGGTTAGCTGTGACCCCTAACTATCTCTCACTACTCAATCGAATCCATTACTAGATCCTGTCCATCACAGCCCTCTCTGCCTTGGTTCACACTGCCTCATTTTTTGTCAGGAAGATTGCAGGGTCCCTTCAGCCTCTGCTCCCCCCTTCAAAAGCTTCAGGGGGAAGCTCCATCTCTTATTGTTTAAAAAGCCTTCAGTACAAAATCCAGGCCATTATATAGACAATGAAGGTTCTCAGTGTCAAAGCCCAGTCTCTCTGACTTACCTTCCTGATCCTGGTGTTCATGCTCCTTATGATCCAGCCATGCTGAGGGACTGAATCACTGTGTCTGGCACACAGCTGAGGTTTCCCACCTTCAACACAGGCTGTTTTTTCTGACTG
Organism: Phoca vitulina; assembly: GCF_004348235.1. Classification (NCBI taxonomy): domain Eukaryota; kingdom Metazoa; phylum Chordata; class Mammalia; order Carnivora; family Phocidae; genus Phoca; species Phoca vitulina. Next base: position 28,021 of record NW_022589831.1, read on the forward strand.
CAACACCCTCTTCTTCACATGTCTAAATCCTTCTAAGACCTACCTTTCCCCCATGCTCCACCTTGGCCCCCTCGGGTGAGGTGAGGCAGGCATGCCCACTGCCAGACAGGCTGTAAGTTCCGCCAACCATCTGTCCTGTGAGGGAGTTAGAAGGAGTTAGGACCAGATGCCAGGACTGAAGTTCTCAGTGCATGGCAGCTGGGAGGTGGGGAGGATAGACCCGCCCTTGGGACAGCATGCCTGTGACCTGTCACTTTGGCCACTAGCTGTTTGTCCAAGTGCAGATAAAGCCCAGCCCCACTGAGTGCCTCTCTGCTCAAGGGGGCATAGTGAAGATGAGACGGAGGAGGAGGACCACAGTTCTATCCTGAGAGGAAGAGATCAGGGGCCGGGGGTACACATGGTCTGGGCGGGGGTCAGCAACCAGGGGCCAGGCTGGAAGCTGGGGCTTGTGTGTGCAGTTGCAGTCAGAATCTGGGAAGGCTTTCTGGCTGCAGAGGCACTGTAGGGTCTAGGGTTTGAACAGCTGACGGGGTGGGCTCAATCCTGGAATCTATGACCTTGTGCCGCCAAGGCGGACCCCGGAGGGGGAAGACAGCAGAGGCCAGCTTGGTGGGAGGTAAGATGGCCCATGGGATGAGACTGGCTGGGTCTTAAGCTGAAAGGGGTACCTGAAGTAGATTGCTCTCTCTGCTCCTCTTTTTGGTGGGGTGAGTGGTGTCTGCCTTCCCATAGCTTGCTTCCCTGACCCGCAGCCCTTTCTCTTGTCTCCCCTAGAGCGGCTGGAACTCAGAAAGCAAAGCGCTGGAATGGGGGTTCCTCGGTCCCTCCCCATCCCTGGCTCAGGATCACTCTCCCTGGGGGCCCTGGCCAGAGGCCTCCATCCCACCCCCTCAGGCCTCTGGGGATTCCCACGCCCACCTCTGAAGTTACATTTCCTGCTGGGGTGAGGGTGTGAGTCCAAGGGAACAAGACTGGTTTTCTTTCTCTTATACCTGTTCATTGTCAGAGGTTCGGTTACATGAGGAATAACCGTGCACTGCTGAAAATCTGGAAGGGATAAAGAAAACACAAAATTCAAAAGAAGAAAACATCAAGTAATCTGCTCCGTAGTAGATGCGCTTATTCACAGCCTTTCGGGTTCTGTCTAGATCCAGGGTCACTCTTTGCATAATTCAAATTCGGGGGTAGGAAGACCTTCTACGGACACCTCTATTTTGCCACCTCTCTGGACCCAGGAAGGCTCAAAAGAAGGCAGCTCACAGACCCGTGCTCCGCAGCCTGCTGCAGCTCTCGGCCCCAAGGGGCGCCCGGAGCTCTGCGGATAGGGGCCGAGACCCCTCCCGGCCACGCTCGGCCCTCCCCTCGCAGGCTGCCTCAGTTCCCTCTTCCGCAGAATGGGCGGGCGGCTCAGCCTCCGGGTCCCCGGGCGCTGCGGGGGCGGGGCGGCGGCAGGCTCGCGAGGGCTGCCGGAAGGGGTGTGAATGCGGGGGCGGGCTCCGCCCCGCCCCGGGGAGGGAGCTGGGGGCGCCGCATCCTGGCGCGGGCCTCCGACGCCGCTGCCGCCACTGTCGTCGGGGAAGGTCCCAGCGCTGATATGACCTCGCGCGGCGCTCGCCCGGGCCCAAGCTCCCGGCGTCCCGCGCAGTAGCCCCGCGAAGAGGCGGACTCGACGGTGCCGACCGCGCAGAAAATCAGGCGGGCGGCATGGAGGCGGCGCACCTGCTCCCGGTCGCCGACGTGCTGAACCGCTTCTCGGTGAGGGTCGAGAGCGGCCTGAGGCCGGAGCAGGTGTCTGGCGCGCGGGAGCGCTACGGCCCCAACGGTGAGAGCGCGGGCCTGGCCGGGGAAGCTAGGGGCCGCACGCGCCGCAGTCTCCGTTTCCTCCCCTACGCCGAAACCGGGGAGCGGTCCTCCCCCTTTCCAGCCCTCGGTCCCCGCGGGCGGGCAGGAAGCGAGAGCTCCGGAAACTTCTGCAGATGCTCTTGGGGCACTCGGACGGGCTGCGCGGCCACCTTCGCGGGGGGTTGGGCGGGTTCCGGGTTTAGAGACCTGACGCCTGGCTCCCCCTCCCAGCTCCCCTTCCCCCAGGCCCAGGGACCTGTGCGGTCCTTCCGGGCTTCCCACATACACCCCCAACCCTAGCCACTCCCGCAAGCTTGAATCCACCACTATCCGCTGTCAGCGCTGGGTCTTGGCCCCGCACTGCAACCTGCCCGCATCATGCAAACGCACACGCTGAGATCAGCTGGCTAGGGACCAGTCAGGGACTCTGAGACCCAGCCTCCCAGCTGGCCCTGAGGGTCTCTCCGAGGGCACAGTAAAAAACCCAGAAGGTGCAGCTTGTCAGTTGACAGCCTTGGCGCCCCCGCCCCCACCCCCAGGTCTTCCTCTTTCTGCAACCCAAGGAGGCGGATGTGGCTGGTGGGAGTCGGTGGGGGCTTTGAACTGCTGAGGCAGGAGACCCACTTTTGGGGGGCGGGGGCAGACTCAAGGCCTCACTCAGGGAGTTGCTAGGGAAGGCCTTTTCCTCTTGACCTGGAGCGGCACCTGACCATCTCTGGGCAGGGAAGGAGCCTTCCTGCTACTGCTGTTTGGGTGGAAATGGCATCATTTCTTCCTGGTCTTCAAAGGAGTTTGGGATTCTCCATCTGCCAGAAGGCAGAAGTACCAAGTACTCTCCGGATGTGGCCCTGAGCACATTTGAAGGCCCTGTAAAGGTGGAAGATGTAGAGGTCCCCTCCTCAAGTCACTTGCCACCCTCTTCATCCACCCCCAGGGCACTGGGCACAATGTTAGGGATCCAGATGGAAATGTCCCCTCCATCCCCAAAGTGCAGCCTGGACCCACTTTGTTTTAGGACTTGCGGCCTCACCCTTTCAGAGATCCCAGCCAGCCAGAGGGGAAAGTGCTCTGGCCATGAGCTCAGGGATGGCTTGAAAATTACCAAGAGCTGTCAGAAAGGGAGCTTTGGGTTTTGTATTGGCTTATGAAAACCACCTCTTATATAAATATTATCTTTCTGGAGCAGAAATCCTTTTCCAAAAAAATTAGTTGCTATATTTAGTTGAGCTGTGGGAGGAACTAGAGAGATAAATATTATTTAATATCCTCCATTAGTGACTTGGCAGGGAGGGTGTCATTGCTACAAGAGGGCAAGGCAGCAGGACCTGTCCCCCAACCCTGGGGTGGGGATGGGGATCAGGGCAGCAGGTCTGGGGTTCCACAGCCTCTTCTGCGCTGCTGTGGCCTTCAGCTTGGGAGTCCTGAATCCCAAGGAAAACTGGAGACCCAGCCCTTGGTTCTGCCTCCAGAGGCCCTGCGTGGCCCTGGGCAACATCCCTCTTCTTTCTGGTTCCCCTTTGTTCGTTGATCCAGCAGAGGGGCTGCCTGAGAAGGAGGGAGCCTCTAGTTCTCCCCCATGTTGTTTTGTGTAGGTAAGGGGATCTGAGGGTGAGCGGGCCACTAGCATCTGTGTGAGGTGATGGATAAGGATGTTGGTGTGGTATATAGGTCCCCAAAGAGGTGGATGTGCAGTGGTAGGTAGGTAGGTTGGGGGGCCATTGATTGGCTCCCCTAGTTTCCTTGTGCTTTGATAGTAGCAATAATAAAAGCTAATGATCGGGCGCCTGAGTGGCTCAGTCGTTAAGCGTCTGCCTTCGGCTCAGGTCATGGTCCCAGGGTTATGGGATCGAGTCCCACATCGGGCTTCCTGCTCGGCGGGAAGCCTGCTCTCCCTCTCCCACTCCCCCTGCTTGTGTTCCCTCTCTCGCTTTCTCTGTCTCTGTCAAATAAATAAAATCTTAAAAAATAAAAAGCTAATGTTCACTGAGCACTTACTATGTGCCAGGCACTGTTCTTAGCAAATTTCATCTCTTATTTATTCCCCAAAACAACTCTATGAAAACAATTGTAGTCATTCCCATTTTACAGAGGAGGTAACTGAGTCACCAGCATGTTAGACAGCTTGCCCAAGGTTACACAGTACTTGGTAGAGCTGGTGCTGGGTACCTATCCCTCTCCAGCCTCGCTTTTCCTGTCTGTACAAGGGAGTCACTGGTTCCACAGGCCCTGGGCCTGTGGTATTGGTGGCTGTGCTAGGACGGGCGTCAGCTAGACAGTGGCTATCCCAGCCATGCCACCAACCCCACAGGGCCCCGGAGAGCCCTCAGATCACTGATTGGCTTCTTCCTCGGGAAGCATTTCAGGGCTCTGGAAGTCCTCAGGTGAGGAGCGGGGAGCCAGCTTCCCCTTCCTGCATCATGCTCTCGCTCTGACCAGCCCCAGCTGAGGAGGAGGCATGGCTGAACTGCAATATCTACAGGCACTAGGGAGGTCTTTCCCTCTTAGGTGACCTGGAGTGGTATACGCATCTCTGGGGGAGGACTGACAGAGTTTCGAACCTTAGCTCTGCCCCCTTCATAGCTGTGTAATCCTAAATAAGCCACTTCTCCTCTCTGTGCCTTGATTTCTCCACCATAAGTGAAGCTACAATAGGACCCATGTCATATGGTTGCTTATAAGTGTTTGTGCCACCAAGCCATCCCTCCTTGTAGCAGACAAGTCTGGGCCAGGCTCCAGGCCAGCTGGGTGGTGCAGTGGGCCCAACCTACAGGTGGAGGGAAACACCCCAGGGACTAGTGTCCTCCCCCACCCCAGGAGTCTATGCACCTGCAAGGTTGTTAGTGCTGGAAACCACAAGGAAGTCATTTGCTTAAGTCCTGAAGTTTGCAAATTCTGCTGGTGGATGGAGGAAGGGAGGCTATAAAGCAGGGACTGGGGATCCTGCCCTCCCACCTCCTCTTCCTCCTCCCTCCTCAGAGCTGGGGGATGGGGGCTCAGCAGTGCTGTCAGTGAGTATGCCAGCTGGGGGTCCCCCATACACACAGAACACAGCCTATCTCAACCCCAGTGAATAGAGGTGTCCTCTGAAACTCCAACAGGGCAGTGAGTGGGAGGCTTCTGGCCCAGCACCTCTTGTGAGCACGCCCTTCCCTGCAGGTCCCAGAGGTGCCCAGGACTCAGCTTCCTCCGGAGGCTTTCTACATCCTTTCAGTCTATTTTTTGAATAAAATTGTGCACATAGTACAACATTCAAAGGGTACAAGTCTCCCTAGACCTGTCCCCAACCACCCAGTGTTCCCAGTGTCTTGCGTCTCCTTCCCAAGATATTCTGTGTATATACATATCTACGTCTGTGATCTATGATCTTTACGTGAAAGGGAATGATAGTGAGTGCTGTTTTGCCCCTGTTTTCCGTGGAGATGGTGCCATGTGGGCCATCCGCAGTCTTCCTAGTGGCTATGCAGTTTCGTGTGGCTGTTGTAGTCTTTGTTTGCCTGGCTTTTGGAGGGCGCTTGGATTGTTCATAGCCTCTCCTATCACACATGTTACAAGGCATATTCTTGTCCCCACATCACTTCACACACTTGTCAATAGTGCCAAAGGCTAAATTCCTAGAAGTGGAATTGCTGGGTCAGAAGTCATGTGTAGTGTAAATTTGGACAGCTGTTGGGAAGTTGTTCTCCATAAAGCTGACACACCTGTTTCCTCGCCCCTGCCCCACTGCAGTGCGCTACTGGACATTCTGATCTGTGCCGATCTGATGCAAAAGGGTCCTCTCATAGTTTTACTTCGCGTTTCACTGCTTACAAATTAGGTTGGGCATTTTCCCCTATATTTAAGAGCCATTTGATTTCCTTGTGTCCTTGAACGGACTACCCATCACCTTTGCTGGACATGAGCCAAGGCAAGAGGCAAAACTGTGTTGGGCTTGTCCTCCCAAGTGCGCCAACGCCTAATGGCCCTGGAGAGCCTAGTGATATGGAAGTCAGGCAAGAGCCCAGAAGGTCTGGGGTTGTTCCTGTTCTGGGGAGCTGGGGGAAGGTCTCTAACAGGAACCAGAGCCTGCCTCCCTGGACCTCACGCTGCCCAACTGTGTAGTGGATACAACGGCCCCAGAGCTGCAGGTGGAAGGGATGGCCAGATTTAGATTACTGCCCGTGGGGTCTGGGCTGTGACCTTATCCCCTGCGCTCAGCCCAGACCCCAGCTGGCTGCTGGAACTCAGGAAATAGAGATGTGTGGCCCTTGGAGACTTGGCCAAGGGGAGTGGGGCCAGGCAGGAGGAGGGGGTGAGGTCCAACTCGCTAGGTGGCCTTAGGAGGACTTGTCCCTCCTTGGCCTCAGTGTCCTCCTCAATGCAGACATGGAACCCCTAAAGAGATCCCCTAAAGGCCTCTCAGGATGTGAAATGACTCTTGGATCTGAGGGAGGTGTGGTTTGCCCGCAGGCATTGGGAAGCCACAGGTCTTTCAGGCTTCACCATAGCTTTCATGCCCACTGGCCCTCTTGGACAGCCTTAGAGCCCCCTCCCAGGAGCAGCATCCCCTTGTACCAGGAGCTCCCTGAGGCAGGGCTGAGTCTGTCCACAGCACAGCTCGCACACAGATGCTAAGCAGACCCTTTGCCAGGGTTTCCTAGTGCCAGATCAGCCAGGTAGGCTGTAGGCCCCTGCGCTGGGAAAGCTGCTTCCCAAGGCCCCTTGAGAGCAGGGCCATGTTGTCCACTCTAGGTAGGTCCTTGAGACCCAGACAGGGCCACGTGGGCTCGGTGGGGTCTGCTCAGTGAAGGCCTCTCCCTGACTCTGCAAGTGGTGATTTAATTGCTCTGTAAACTTACCTTCGAGGAAGACCTCGGTGAGCTCTTGCCTCTCCAGGCTGGAACCAACATTTAGAAGTTGAAATACCAGTTTCCAATGTTTTGAGATGAGAAGAAAGGAGTCAAGAGGGTAGATTAGGGGAGCAGGTGGTGCATGGAGCCTGGGGCAGCGTGGGCCCTGCACCCCACTTCTCCTGGGCTCCAGGCTCTGGGCCCAGGGCCTTTACCTGAACCCTGGGGAACTGAGTAAACAATTCTGTGAGGCTCTTTGTGGACCCAGGGATGACTCAGCCCCTCCCCACCCTGGAAGCGTCCCAGTCAGGTGGGGGTGGCCCCAGTACTGATGATTGGTAAAGAAGAGCGGGTGAGGGGGGGGGGGGGGGGGGGGGGAGGGGCTTTCCCCGGAAGCCTTCCTGAAAGGCTGGGGTTTGGATGAGGACTTAGGGAAGCGTACTCTGCACAGAGGGAATGGCCCCAGCAAAATCTTGGAGGGGAAAAAGCTCTAGCAAAACCAGGGAAGGTGGTGGCAGTTCTGAGGCATCTCGCTTGGCTGGCAGATGGACGTATGCCTAAGGTATAGGAGGATTCTTGAGGGCCGGGTTGAGGCAGATCCAGGAAGGCCCTGAAGGCCATGCTAAGGATGGTCTTTATTCTGCAGGCCAAGAAGAGCCACTGATGGTCCATGAGGCAGGGTCATTCATTCGCTCACAAATCTTTATTGAGCACCTACTATGTGCCAGGCACTGCTCCAGGTGCTGGAGACACTGCACTTGACAGAGTCCTACTGGCAAGAGCTTACATTTTAATAACTAATATTATAGCTAATGTTTATTGAGTATTTACCATGTGCTGTGCATGTTCTAAGCACCTTATGAATAGCATGTCAGTTAATCTTCACAATGACTTAAGAGGAGTTGCTATTATTATCCTTATTTTGCAGATGGGGAAACTGAGGCACAGAGGGGGTTAAGTGACTTGTCCATAGTCAGAGAACTATCAAGAGATAGAGCAAGACATGAACTTAGCCCTCTGGGCCAGGTTCCTTGCCCTAAACCATGAAGCTTCTCTGATCATATACTCCTCTTTGCTGCCCCCCGGACCCACAGACTAACTCCAGACCCCTCCAGGCCACCCCACGTTGGGCATCTGGGGGTGTGGGCCAGCTCAGTCTGGCATCAGTGACCCAGAGCAGGGGTTGTCTGGCAGAGTCCACCATGTGAGAGGTCCAGAGGTACACTATTTCAGAAGAATAGTGGGGGGCTACTTCCCCCCAGGCTGGCCCAGCAGGGATGGGGGGGGCGGCGCTTCCTACTACTGTCTTTGCCTGCACAGTCTGGCGAATGGCACCAGGAGGCGGGCAGGGCTGGGCCATTCTCCCCATTTAACAAATGGGACATCTGGCACTGCTGAGGGCTCAAGCCCGCTCCCCCCCCCCCCCGCCACACACACAGCCTGAGGATAGCAAGGGGGAAACAGCATCTAACAGGGGTGCCTGGGGAGAGGCTGGGAGGGTGCTCTCCTAGCCGCTGCTAGTCTGCTAGCCCCTCCTAGTTCCTCCATGGCCCTGGGACCCAGTCATGTGAAGGGAAAATTGGGTCGTCTGGGGTCTTGGCAGGATTGGAGTTTGAAGAAGACCAGGCCTGAGCAGACAGAGCCTAGTAACGCCCAGAAAACTCTCACAAAAACCACCTGTGAGGACAGCAGAGCCTTTTTGGGCAGGGATGATTTTGGCTAGTGGCTCTGGGGTCACAATGGAGGGGTGAGCTTGTCAATGGGATGAGGGCCTCCAGCCTAGCAATCAGAACGTAGGATGCCAAGTTCTCTCAGGTGACTTTGGCCAGGGAAGGCAGTGGGACAGGGTGGGAAGGCAGAGCAGCTTAGGAGTTAATGCAGGAGGGGCCAAGCAGGGGACCAAAAGCCAGACCACCTGAGTTCAAAGCTGCCACTTCCCAGCTGTATGACCATAAACTAGTCACTCAACCTCTCTGTGCTTCAGTTGTCTACTCTGCAAAATGGGAATAGTAATTGTACCTTCCTTCTCAGGTTCTTTGAGAATCACAAGAGAGTTAATGCACTAGAGGGTGCATGGCATCTGGCACACTCAACACTAATAATTCTGCTATAGTTACTCTAGCTGTGGAGTACCATCTTACATGCTTTGCATGCGATACCTCCCCATTCATCTCTGGAGATAATGTAGGTAAAGCGCTTGGGACATAGTAGGTGCTCAGTAAATGTGGTTCTTATTAATAATAATGATAATCCTCACAGCAGCCCCTCGGGGTGGGGCTGGGTACCCCATCTTCCAAATGAGGCTCAGGACCCCACAGGGAACCAGCTGCTCATCAAAAGGGTCCTCTCATAGTTTTACTTCGCGTTTCACTGCTTACAAATCAGTTGCTGGCCTGGAGACTGGACTCAGCAAGACTAGAAGCATGTGCACTGCATGTGCAGGGATAGGCAGGGCATCTCCTGAGAGCTCGTGGCGGGCTGAGCCTTCCCCAGGGGAGTGGGTAAGGGTAAAAGGGGAACCTTGTAGTAGAGGCTAGGTCTGGGGAGAAGGGGGTACCAGTCAGGATCGGCCAGGTTATGCTGCAGTAACAAACCCCGTATCTCGGTGGCTTAAGACAATACAGGTCATTTCTTGCTCACACTGTGTAACTATGTCAGTGGCAGGTCGTCTGGGGACTCTGTGTCTCCTGTACTCTGTGATTCTGGTTCACAGAGCAGACACCATCTCACAGGTTGCTGGTTACTGTGCCAGAGGGACAAAGAGCTCTAGATCTGCACTGTCCAGTACACAGCCACTAGCCTTGTGTAGCTATTTAAATTTAAATGAATGAAAATTAAGTAAAATTTCGAATTTAGCTCCTCAGTCACGGTAGCCACATTCCCAGTGCTTGAGAGCTGCGAGCAGTTGGTAGCTGCCGTATGGGGCCGTGCGGCTGGAGGGCACTTCCATCACCACAGAAAGTTCTACTGGACAGTGCCCTTCTAAGTCGAGAGTCTCCTGCCACCACGTTAGTGCCCCTGCCCAGAACTAACATGCATCCTTCTTTTTGTAACTTGCACAAGGGCCAGGAAATGCAGTCCTACTATGTGCCCACAAGGTGGGAAAAATCAGAAGTATCTGGGGAACGAATGACCACCAAAGAGTGGATCCTGAGTCAAATTTTGGGTCAGAATTTGGAAGGGGAGAACCTGAGAGACCACCGAGACAGGCAGAGGGCAGCTTGGGGGGGACTTGAGCTGCTATGTGTGCCCTGTGACATGCTTCCCAACCCCAGGTCTTGACCCTGCCCAGAAAAAAATGGCCTTATACAGTGGCCTAGGGGCTACATGCCTGACAGAGGGGAGGCGTGAGGGAGACAGCAGGAGGGATTCAGGTGAGCCTTATGGATAAACTCTTCTTTTGGTCAGGAACACTGAAGACCTTCATAGACATAGGGGGTTGAGAAGTCTCCCCTGGGTAGAGCATGGCAGAAGCAGGCTGATGTGTGCCATGAGGTTGGAGCTGTTCTCGATGACCTCTAAAGGACCCTGCTCCATGGGAGAATTGGCCCAGAAAACCAGGCCTGGCCCTCCCCCTGCCTTTCCTGTTCACTTCAGCTAAATAGATCAGAAGGAAAAAGTCTGTTTGATTTTAATCTCAACGCAGGACACTGGAGATTACATTTTCCACGGAAAATGTCAGCTGTTGCCTAAAATAGGACTAGGGAGAAAATGCTAGAAAATGTATTTTTAGGTTATATGTTTTCCTCCTGGATTCCTGCAGTCCAGTGGGCTGCTTGATACTCTCCATGGTTCAGCTGCCAGGTGCCCCAGATCTTCCAAACAGGTGGTCTGGGGAGAGGGCTCCCACAGGAAAAATGTTTGCAGATACTTGAGCTAAAAGCAGATACAAGGACCTGTGTCAAGAAGGAGGAAGAGGAAGAGAGAGCCAGCCTAGGGTAGAGGCTCAGAGTCTGCATTGCTGACAAGCTCCCAGGTGATGCCAGTGTTGCTGGCCTGGAGACTGGACTCAGTAGCAGGGCTCAGGTAGGCTCAGTCTGGGAGGAGCCCCAGACAGGCCTCAGCAGGGCCTAAGCTCAGCCTATGGAGAGAGAGGCCCATTGGAATCCACCCTTTGAGGCCCAGCTCCTGCCCCTTCCCATAGACCTGCCTACTTGCTGCATGACCTTGTTCAAGTCACTTTTCCACTCTGGATCTCAGTTCTTGCACCTGTGAAACAGGGTGAGCATTCCTGCCCTGTCACCCCTTAAGCTGTTGGGAAGATTCAAAGACTTCAGGTACTGAGGCAACCAGCTCTGCCTGGAATAAAAGGTGCTTCAGGAAATGTAGGAGATAAAAATAGAGCTTGTAAAGTGACAGCAGGTCCTGGTGGTGTTTGGGAGCATCATTCCTCAAAATGTTCTGTGGGTCGCAGACTGGGCATGTGGGATGGGTCTTGCCCTGAGTAGAGGGTCTAGGAGGGAACAAGTTGAGACTCAACCCCTAGGAACTGAACCATGGCAGGTTACGCTGCCTGGGACGCTGGCTGCTGAGGTCGCACCCAAGGGAACCCCCAGGTAGGGCGGGGCTCAGCGGGCTGGCCGTGCTGCAGACCTTATGTCAAGTGCTCCCAGAGGAGCAGGTATGTCAGAGGGAGCCCGAGCCAATGTTCTCAATTTGAGGGAGGGCCTCCCTTGCCGTGGCCGTGGGGGACATTGAACAGGATTGTGCAGCCATCTGAGGAAGAGCAGTGCCCGGGAGCTATCAACTCCCTGGTGACCTCAGGGGTCCCGTCTCTTCTCCAGTGTGCTCCGTTTCTCCTCTGTACGTGGGGAGAGAGGGGGTTCTAGAAGGGCCCTCCTGGCTCTGATCTTGAACTGAGGTGAGCCAGGCCATACCAGACCTTCCTTAACCAGGGTGGGGTGAAGTGAGTGGAGGAGTAGAAGACTCTGGGCTCAGACCATCCATTCTGTGACCTCAGAGAGCTGTGGGGACATGTCTAGACATTCATGGTGGCCTGGATAGGCACAGTTGGGAGGGACTGCTGAGACACCTCCACAGTCCCACTGCATAACTCATTTATCTCTTGTCTCCTCATGGCTCCTGTGGCTGCCTGGATCCTGCAGAGCTCCCGACTGAGGAAGGTGAGGCTTGGGCCAGGGCGGGCTGCAAGGCCACCGGGCGACATCCTTGGGCTGTTCACTTTCAGGTTGTGTCCTTCCCTCTCCCCGACAGAGTGAGGCTTGCCTGAGCCTCCCAGTATCACCCACCTGTGCCTCTAGGGCCTCAGGCTCTTGCTCTTTGAATGGTAGGGAGGGAGTGGGCCAGGTGGTCTCCGAGGTGGTCCCAGCTCTGAATGGGGGCAGGTCAGTCGGTAAGGGACCCAAGCTTCACATGGTGCTCCGGTTCTCAGGGAAGTCCCTGTGGGAGCTGGTGCTGGAGCAGTTTGAGGACCTCCTGGTGCGCATCCTGCTGTTGGCTGCCCTGGTCTCCTTCGTAAGTAAGGCCCCCATCACCCAGCATCAGAAAGCCTGGAAGGGAGAGCCAGGTTGGGCCAGTGCTCAGAGGCCCAGGCTCTGAACCGCAGGTCTGTCCTCTCAGCTGGGGACATCCCTGGGCTTCTACCCACCCCCTGCCTTGCTCAGACTTCAGCTTCCCTTGCCTGAAACCTCGAAGCCTGCCCCCTACACACTGGACTCCCGGCTCCCATCTGTCCCCTTCCACTCTGACTGTCAGAGTGAGCTTTCAAAAGCACAGGTCTGATCCCCACCCCTCCCTGCCTTAGGGCCAGGTTTCTCAACCCCAGCACTATTGACATTTTAGACCAGATAATTATTTGTATGGAGGCTATCCTATGAGCTGGAGAAGATTTAGCAGCGTCTGTGACCTCCACCCACTAATGCCAGTGGTACTCCCCAGTTATGATGATCAAAAGTCTCCAGATGTTGCCAAATTGTCCCTCGTGGAGAGCCCCTTCCATGGCTGCCAGTGCCCCACAGAATTTGGGCCTTAACCTCTTACAGCTTGTCTGCGCTGCTCTTCCCCATTCTTACTGCCTGAATGCCTCCTGGACCTGCAGGGCCACGGGGCCAGCGTGGGGCTGTGGGGAGGGGGACAGTAGCTCTCACTGATGGCTGAGCAGCAGAAACCCAAGGGTAATGCAGGAACATGGCCACCCTGAGGGTGGACACAGTTCCTGCTCTTGGCCCTGTGCCCAGCAGGGCCTGGGGAGGAGACCTCAGGTTGGTGACATGGAGCGCAGGGAAGCAGGGTCCCAGCCAGCTGTGTCTGGCCTTCCTGGCAACCGTCCTTATGGAAACTGATGACTCTTACAGAGCAAAAAAGGCCTGTCGGTGCACGGGCCTTACCACAGCCGAGCCAAAATGGTGCCGGTGCCCTCCACGGTTCCAGTGGACCCACTGAGACCTGTGGAAGGGAGTGACAGTACCCACCTGGGCCAAGAGGTGGGAACAGGACTTTAACCAGGTATTCTGCCTCCAGGCCTGGCTCTGGCTGGAATTATGCTTCTCTGGCCAATGGACTTCAAGCTCAAGCCTGTAACGGGATCACCTGGGTTTGTTAACACATAGACTGCTGGGCCTCACCCCAAAGTTCCCGACACGGGAGCACCGGGATAGGCCCTGAGAACTGCATTTCTAACAAGTTCCCCGGTGATGCTGCGGTTGCCAGTCTGGCTTCACACGTGGAAAACCACAGCCAGGCAGACAGTGAGACCTCTAGCTGTACAACGACTCCACATCCTGAAAGTTGGCCGGGTGGGACGTGGACGGTGGCAGTCACTACCTGCAGATGAGCCAAGGCCTCAGAGCAGCCCTCTCCAAGCCCAGCGCTCCCCAGGGGTATCTCTCCCAAAGCAGGAGACAGCAGACCCAGGGTATGAAGGAAACGGTGAGCAGACCCTGGCCCACAGCATCACCCCAACTCACCAGTCTGACTCCATAGGTCCTGGCCTGCTTTGAGGAGGGTGAAGAGACAGCAACAGCCTTCGTGGAGCCCCTGGTCATCATGCTGATCCTCGTGGCCAATGCTACCGTGGGCGTATGGCAGGTGGGAGGCACAGAGCTGGGCCTGGGCCCTCGGGTCTCCCGACTGCTCCATGGGACCGCCACTTGGTGTTAGAGTCCTGCAGGTCCTTCTGCTTCTAGCTCCATCCCAGGCCCCAAGGGTGTCATTACAAGGGGTCAGCCTGCAAGGGCCAGTGGGGATGACCACCTACCTGCCTCATGTTCTACAGGAACGCAATGCTGAGAGCGCCATTGAGGCCTTGAAGGAGTACGAGCCTGAGATGGGCAAGGTGATCCGCTCAGACCGCAAAGGTGTGCAGAGGGTCCGTGCCCGGGACATCGTCCCTGGAGACATTGTGGAGGTGGCAGGTACATTGGGGGCCTCTTTTCATTATGTGATGCTGGTGAGCTGATCCCTCTCTGTGCCCCCATCTTTCTGGCTTACACACAGAGCAGGTAGCTGCCGGGTCCTTCCAAAGCACTTCGGCCAGAACCTTGTTGGACAGATAAGGAGACTGTAGGAGGGAGCAGCATCTATCTCAGGGATCACAGCCCAGGCCCCTGCCTCTCAGCCCTAGCCTTGGCTCCTGGCCGTCCTCCTGACTCTGCCAAGGGGTGGTGCCCAAAGCCACACTCAGCCACTCTCTCTCCACAGTGGGGGACAAAGTACCCGCTGACCTCCGCCTCATCGAGATCAAGTCCACCACACTGAGAGTGGACCAGTCCATCCTGACAGGTGAGGCCCGGAGGCTAGGGCTGAGCAGGGGATAGGTCCAAGGATGGGGGTGTCTTCATGTGGGGCTTCTCATTTCTGATTCCATGACCAGGTGAATCCGTGTCTGTGACCAAGCACACAGATGCCATCCTGGATCCCAGAGCTGTGAACCAGGACAAGAAGAATATGCTCTTCTCTGTAAGTCCCTGGGATGGCTGGGGCCTTTGTCTGGACACTGATAATAAAAACTTTAACATTTAATCAGTTAAAGCCCTACCAGAAAGAACCTCCTCGATTATTGACAATACATACAAATTTATAGTACTGGTAATAGCTTGTGTTTACTGAAGGCTGTGTGCCTGGCACTGTTCTAAGCGCTTTACGTGTATTTAAGCCTCACGGTGCTTTTAAAGTAAGTACTCTTGTTATTTGCATTTTCCAGGTCACACAGCCAGTGAATGGTAGTGCTGGGATGTGAACTCAGACATTCTGACTCCAGAGCTTTTCCTCTTGCCTGCTAGGCTTATCCTGCTTTAACCTGGAGAGGGACAGAGCTAGCCTATAATCATTCAATGGAGAATCCTCTAGAAATAAGGGTTGTCAAAGTGGTGGAGGATGGCAGAAACAGTCCATTTCTCAGATGGGAAAACCAACCCCCTAAGGCAAGATGCCAGGCCCAATGGCTCTTTTCAGGGCGAGTGGTGGGCTCAACGCTGCTGGGAATGATATGCCTCTGTGGCCTCAGAGGGACTTACAGGCTGCCCAGAAACAGCCTGAAGCTGAACATGGGAGCCATGAGGGTGGGTCAGGCCATTCGGCTGTGGCCCATGGCACCAAGTTATAAGGCTAGAAAACCTCCCCAGAAGTGAACAGAAATGGAGAAAGCAATATTCGCCCAGAGTTCTTAAGGAGAGCACCCTGCCTAGATGCATGGAAGCCTTGGACCAGCTGCTTGGAAGTTGGGGGGGGCGCTGTACAGGGCATGCTCAAGCATCAGCAGCTGTCATGACGTAGCTTTCTAAGGGAGATGCTCCGGCTAACAGCGGGTCATTTCCTTAGCTGAAGGGCCTGCAAGGGGGGGGGGGGCATGGGGGGGCGGACGAAAGAAGAGAAGCTAAGGTTGCCGGTGGCACGCACCTGTCTGAAGGGGTACCAGCTTATTAGCCTCCTCAGAGCAGCAGCTTTGTTGAACCGTTTTATAGACGAGGACACAGACACTCCAGGCTAGCTGGCCTTTATACCAGGACTTAGGGATTTTACCAGGGCCTTGGGAGTGGATGGACATAAACTCAAGTTCTCTGGATTCTTCGGTAAATACTTACAGATTATTTACCTAGGATCACAGTCAGCCTGGCACTCCGGCATGGCCACGTTGGCTTCTTATGAATGGCATTTTTCGAGGTTGGTAGTGTGCTGTGCTAGCTGATCACACTGTCAATATCGATGCAGTGCTTCCCGTGCCAGGCCCCGTGGCAGGCACTGGGGGTATGGCGCTGCGGCAAGTCCTGGCCTTGGCGGAGTTAGCACTGTCCTGGGGGCGACCGCCACAGCTCGGTACTGGATAGCTGCGTGAGGCTGGGAGCACTGAGCCACACGGAGACGAAGGAAGCCCAGTAGGGGATAAGAACATTGCCCTAGCCTGGAGGGGTCGGGGTCCTGGGCCCCCGCCGGGATGCTAAGCAGCCCTTCTCGTCTGTCCCCCGGCCAGGGCACCAATATCGCATCGGGCAAGGCCCTGGGTGTGGCGGTGGCCACAGGCCTGCGCACGGAGCTGGGCAAGATCCGGAGCCAGATGGCTGCGGTGGAGCCGGAGCGGACGCCGCTGCAGCGCAAGCTGGATGAGTTCGGGCGGCAGCTGTCCCGAGCCATCTCTGTGATCTGTGTGGCCGTGTGGGTCATCAACATCAGCCACTTTGCTGACCCGGCCCATGGCGGCTCCTGGCTCCATGGCGCTGTCTACTACTTCAAGATTGCCGTGGCCCTGGCCGTGGCTGCCATCCCTGAGGGCCTCCCGGCCGTTATCACTACCTGCCTGGCTCTGGGCACACGGCGCATGGCACGTAAGAATGCCATTGTGCGGAGCCTGCCCTCCGTGGAGACCCTGGGCTGCACCTCAGTCATCTGCTCCGACAAGACCGGCACGCTCACCACCAACCAGATGTCCGTCTGCCGGGTGAGAAGCTGCAGTCGGCTTGGGGTCCTACTGGTGCCGCCGTGTGATGCTCAGCAGGCTGAGCTCCCTCCTTGGGCTGCCCCCTGACTCCTCTCTGGCAGGGGACGGAGGACAGAACCTGTGGGCTGCCCCATGGTGGGGAGCAGCTCCAGGCTTTCATGGGGCAGAGCAGCAAAGTCTGGCTAGACATGTGTCACTAGGACCCAGATGTCACTGTAGGGCCCTGGTGGGTCATTGCCTGTCTACGAACCTCAGTTTCTCCAACTGAAATTTGGGTATGCAAGTTTTGATAGACAGCCATAAAGGACAGAGCAGAGGGTCAAGTAGAGCCTTGGCATCTGAGCCAAGCTGGGCCTGGACCCAACCAGGTTCTGTCCTGCTCCACCATGACTCCGCAGCCAATGCCTGTCACCAGATAGGCCAGCTCCAGTGACCTGGGAAGGGCCGGGTCAGGAACTGTTCATGTCCTGGCACTCCATTCCAGATCCTGGGCCTGCTGCCTGCATGCTCCAGGGATTCTGGCTGAAACTCCAGCAGGCCCATGGGGCAGAGGGGTGGGTGGGGTAATGGTGAAGGCTGTGGGTTTCCCACCCCTCCCAGATTCCCCCCATCACCCTTCTCCCACCTCTGCTCCCGTAATCTGCCCACTGGGAAACTCAGGCTCTGTATCCAAAACCCTGAAGCCCATTAGGGGCTGCCACAGGGGAAGGGGCACCTGCAAGCTTTACATCCTGTGGCCCCTGACCTCTAAAATCTCTAGTGGGACCTCATTTGAACAGAGTGTTCCTTAACTGTAATAAAGATTTGGAAAACACACTATAGGGAAGTTGTAGAGGCCTTACTTGCTGGAAGAGGGGCTGAGAAACTTCACTTCTCAAGAGCTATGCTGGCTGGAGGGCTGCCCTCAGGAGTAGGGAGGGGAGCACAAAAGAAGGGACATTTGTTGAGCACCTACTGGGTGCTGAGCTGGTCATTGACTTGGAAATGTGCAGCAAGGCAATTTCTGGAAAGCAAGAACTATCTCCTGGGTGAAGCTGGCTGACAGGCAAGGAAATGGGCTGCCCTGGGAGGGGTAAACCGCCTGACCCTGGGGTGCACAGGTAGGGGCTGGGTGACCCAGCAGGCCCTGTAGGCAAGAGCTCACTGTCTGCGAACACCTTTGGGCAGGAGAGTCTGTGCCTCAGAGCAGAGTGTGGGTTTCCACCCTTAGAGGCCAGGAACCCATCCCTTCATGGGGAGAAGAGGGGCAGCTGTACTCAGATCCCACTCTCTTCTCCTCTTACCAGTGGAGAAACTAATGCTCAGGTGCTCAGCCGGGAGTCGCATTAACAAAATGGGCAAGGACCCAGGGCTCCATCCAGAACATTGAGGAATCTGCCTTATACCCCTCAGGGGGTCCAGAGCAGAGGCCCTGCCTCAGCTGGAACCCTACTCTCACACTGCAACCTCCCAGAGCTTGGCAGGAGAGAAGGCCAGCAGCTTCTCCAGGGGCCCAGAGGATCCCACCTTTGGGTCAGGCTTTATTCAGACTGGCTGCCCAAAGAGGAGAGAGGTGAGGGCTTGCCTAAGCATGCCTCTGTCTTCCCCAGATGTTTGTGGTAGCCGAGGCCGAAGCAGGCTCCTGCCGTCTGCACGAGTTCACCGTCTCAGGCACCACTTATGCCCCGGAGGGCGAAGTGTGAGTGCTGGGCAAGGGGGTGTGGTGGGCGGGGTTCCTCGGTGAGCTGGGCCACACCGGACAGCTCTGAGCTCTGTGGGCGGGATCAGGAGGCCATGCACCTCCCGGGGACGGGGCCAAATGCCCTGGTACCAAGGCCCCGCCCCACAGGAGGCGGGCGGAGCAGCCTGTGCACTGTGGGCAGTTCGATGGGTTGGTGGAGCTGGCGACGATCTGTGCCCTCTGCAATGACTCGGCGCTGGACTACAATGAGGTGGGACCCAGCGCTCTTTCGTGGCCTCACTAGTATCCAGGTGACCCTTCTCCCAGTGTCTCAAAACTCCCAGGATTGGCAGTCCCTGCCTCTTTGGAGTGCCACACCCCGGGAACACTGTCACCTCTGCAGACCCCCACCACCACTGCTTTCTCACTGGCTTTGAGACTGTGCCCCAGGGCTCTCGGGCTGTGGAAGACGGTAATGTAAGGGACTGTAGTGCCACGGTGTTGAGGAAGAGATTTGGGCAGTAGGACTAGGGAGGGTGTTTACGGTAGAAGGCACAGCCCAGAAAAGGCCCACAGGTCATAACAAGCTGGTGGGATGCAGGCATTGAATGCCCTTACCTGCTGCTGGAGCAGTGGAATGGAACATGCATGAAGATACTCCTGCCTGAGGGAAGGACTTGACCAGATCAAGTCGGGTCTCATAATGAGCTGAAGGCGGTAGACAGCCACCAAGGGGTTTTGAGCAGAGGAGTGATATATATGGTCAGATTTACATTTACAAAAGATCGCCTAGGCTTCTGTGTGGAGGATGGAACAGACAGGACAAGAGTGGATTCAGGGAGCCCCTGTGTGGTCCCCCAGGTCAGAGAGTTGCTGGCTGGGACTCCAGGGAAAGGGAAGAAAGCGTGGGTTGGAGATTTAGGGTGGGACTTGGTGACTGGTTAGGTGAAAGAGACGGAGGGTACCTCCTGGTTGTTGTCCTGGCTGGGACTGTCACTGGAGTGGCAAATATAGGGATAAGGGGAGGTGGCCTGAGGGTCACTAAGGAACCAAGTCCAACAGGCAGCAATTAGATATGTGGGCTTGGAGCTCAGGGGAAATGTCACTGCCAGGCTGGGCACTGGAAGTCAAGCACATGACAGGTGGGGGAAGCAGGGGCTATATGAGGCCTCAGGGAGAGAAGGTAGGAGGGAAGGAGCAGGGTCTGGACAGCAGAGTTTAGAAAGAGGAATCTGGGGAATCTGGGGAAGGAGGCTGAGAAGGAGCCTGCAGAGAGTGAGGTGGATAGCAGGGAGGATACATGTTCACTGATGCCTGGGGCGGAGGTGGGGTTGGGGGTGGGGCAGAGGGGGTGTCAGAAGGGAAGGGAAGCCTCAGTGCCAGCCACTATCCAGACCCCATGTCAGCTGGACTGGGAAGGGCCCCGCTGGTCTGCTGCAAAGGAGGTTAAAGGTAACTCTGGTAACGAGAGCTCCAGGGGCCAGGAGGTAAGGTAAGGATGTGGGAGGTAAGGATGGGGGTCCACTGGAGACTGCCCTGCTCTTCACCCCCTGTACTGTGGGCCCCACCAGGCTAAGGGCGTGTATGAGAAGGTAGGAGAGGCCACGGAGACGGCTCTGACTTGCTTGGTGGAGAAAATGAACGTGTTTGACACCGACCTACAGGCCCTGTCCCGGGTGGAGCGAGCCAGCGCCTGCAATGCGGTGAGCACAGTGAGGGCTCTGGCCACAGGCCGCGTAGCTGGGGCGTCTGGGCAGCTAGAGAAGAAAGGGAGCAGGACAAGGTCTTGGGAGGCCTCTGGGAGGAGGAGGGACCTCAGACCCTGGTAAGACTTGGCTAGAGAGAAAAGAGAGGAGAAGACTGAGTGTGGGCGAGGACCCAGAGTTGGGAAGTGCACAGCATGGTCAGGAAGTGGCAACCTTTTGGGAGGGAGGGAGGGAGGGAGGGAGATGGGGGCTTCAAATGTCAGGATCAGAGGCGGATAGACATCATCCCACGGGGAGCAAGAGGCTCTTCGTGGGATCAAGCTGCTGGAAAGAAAGCAGTGAGAGTTTCTGGCTCCGCCCCTCACATCCTGACCCTTCTGAGCCCCATAGGTCATCAAGCAGCTGATGCGCAAGGAGTTTACTCTGGAGTTCTCCCGAGACCGGAAGTCCATGTCAGTGTACTGCACGCCTACTAGCCCTGGCCTGGCAGCCCAGGGCAGCAAGATGTTTGTGAAGGTGGGGCCTGCCTAATTGGCCTGGGGCTTCTGCACATGTGGAGTCCCTGGGAGATCTGATCTTCAGTCCTCTGAAGAGCTAGTGACTGCCACTGTGGGAGACTGAGGGAGGTGTGAGGCCCATTGTTGAAGCAGTGAATCTAGAATGAGGGTGGTCAGCCCTCCATGGGGAACTAAGGATCCAGCCTTAGTGGAGATAAAGCCAGGGCCAGGCACCAAGGCTTGCCGCTCACCATGGTCCCAACTCTGGGCTGAGAGGCACTGCCTTGTCACATGACCTTGGGGTCACCTATGCTCCTCCATGGGCCTCAGTCTCCCCATCTGAATGGCAAGGTCAAGCTGGAAGGTCTCAAAAGCCTTTCACCTCTGATGGGGGTGTTGCGGTGGTTGGTGCCCATCTTTGGTGCTTCACGTTCTGGAAACTGAGTCCTAGGGAAGGAAGTCTCCCATCCAGACTTCTGCCCGTCATACTGCCTGTCACTGCTTTTCAACCTGAAGTAGGAATGACAGTCCTAACTTCACACTGAAATGGAGGTTTTAACCCCTTTTGAAATGAAAAGGCTTCTGTATTGGGATCTCGGGCCACCTTGAAAACTTAGCATTTGGAGTGCCCTTTGGGGAGAGGGAGAAGGCGTTGATGGAGGGCTCAGAAGCTATTCCCAAGGTGAGACCCCAAGGCTAGTGAGGAACCTGTCACCCCCAAGAACACCTTCCCAGAGCCACACCCTCAGCATGGTTCTATTTCTGGTCCCCAGGCAGGGCTCAGCTTGCCTCCCATTGCTGAGCCCCCTACAGAATTGGGATCCCAGCCACACCAGATTGGCAGGGAGGCAGGACCTGTAGGAGGGCTGCCCGTCCTATCCCCCCTCCCTAAATGCTGCAGCAGACCTTCCCAGCTTTGGGTTGGTAGGGGGGGAGGGTGCCACCCAATGGGCAGCCACAACCCCCCCCCCCCCGCCATTCCTTTTGGGTTTTCTCACAGTGAGGCCCCCTTGGTTCTCACTCTGAACTTTCAAAGAATGGAATCTGGTCCATATCTTGCTTTGTGTCCCCTTGGATGGCATTTTCCCATTTCTGGGCCTCAACTTCCTCAGTTGGGCAAGAGGGGAAGGAAGGGGTCCTGACTGACAGAGTTGCCTCTCCCCTCACCCATGATACAGGGGGCTCCTGAGAGTGTGATCGAGCGCTGCAGCTCAGTCCGAGTGGGGGGCCACACAGTACCCCTGACTGCCACCTGCAGGGAGCAGATCCTGGCCAAGATTCGGGATTGGGGCTCAGGCTCAGACACGTTGCGCTGCCTGGCGCTGGCCACTCGGGACGCACCCCCCAGGAAGGAGGACATGCAGCTGGACGACTGCAGCAAGTTTGTGCAGTACGAGGTGGGCGCCAGGGCAGAGCCCCAAGGCTGGGGGCTGTGCGTCTCCCTGCAAAGGCTGGGCAGGTAGGAGGTTGAGCATAGGCCCAGGCTCCACTTGCATCTGCCCCTCCCTACAGACGGACCTGACTTTTGTGGGCTGCGTGGGCATGCTGGACCCTCCAAGGCCTGAGGTGGCTGCTTGCATCGCACGCTGCCACCAGGCCGGCATCCGTGTGGTCATGATCACAGGGGACAACAAAGGCACAGCTGTGGCCATCTGCCGCCGGCTTGGCATCTTCAGGGACACAGAGGATGTGGTGGGGAAGGCCTACTCAGGCCGCGAGTTCGATGACCTCAGCCCCGAGGAGCAGCGCCACGCCTGCCGCACGGCGTGCTGTTTTGCCCGTGTGGAACCTGCGCACAAGTCCCGAATCGTAGAGAACCTACAGTCCTTTAACGAGGTCACCGCCATGGTGAGGCCACAGATGGGAGCCGAGCTGAGGTGGGGAGGAGTGAGGGGGACACTGGCCATAGAGCTTGGAAAGAGCAACTCATACCACCTCTGCCTCTGCTTCATTCTTATTTTTTCCAACAGTTTATTACAAAAAATCTCAAACGCAAAAAGAAATTAAAATAGTTTTATAGTAAACACCTGTAATATCTATGATCTAGATTCTACAAGTAATATTCTGTTTGCTTTGCAAATACCTATCCATCTATCCATCCTTAATCCATCTTTTCTTAAATAAGTTTCAAAGTAAGTTGCAGACATCAGTACACTTCACCCTCACATAATTTAGAATGCATACTCTAGAGAGCAGCAGTTCTTTGTGGTTCTATTTTTTTCCTTTTTGAGGCAAAACTTACATGCAATGAAATGCACGAGTCTTAAGCATATCATTCATTTGATGTGTTTTGATAAGTGCAGACACACCTTTGCGTGTCATCCGAACCCTTATCAAGATAAGGAACATTACTATGGACGCATGAGGTTCCCTCACGTACCTTCCCCATCAGGCCCCTCTCTCACAACAGGCCATTTTTCCACCATCGATTGCCTGTCCTAGATTTTCATATGAATGGGATCATACAGTGTGTACTCTTGTGTCTGGCTTCTTTCTTTTGAAATTTATCCACGTTGTTTGGGTATCAGTAGATGATTGTTTTTTATATCATTGAGTAGCCTTCCACCATGTGAATATAACCACAGTTTGTTTATCCGTTATCACCTTTGGATAGACCTTTTGTTTGGGCCCAGTTTTTTTTTTTGTCTCATTCTTTTTTTTTTTTTAAATTTTTTTATTGTTATGTTAATCCCCATACATTACATCATTAGTTTTAGATATAGTGTTCCATGATTCATTGTTTGTGCATAACACCCAGTGCTCCGTGCAGAACATGCCCTCCTCAATACCCATCACCAGGCTAACCCATCCTCCCACCCCCCTCCCCTCTAGAACCCTCAGTTTGTTTTTCAGAGTCCATCGTCTCTCATGGTTCTTCTCCCCCTCCGATTTCCCCCCCTTCATTCTTCCCCTCCTGCTACATTCTTCTTCTTCTTTTTTTCTTTCTTAACATATATTGCATTATTTGTTTCAGAGGTCCAGATCTGAGATTCAACAGTCTTACACAATTCACAGCGCTTACCAGCACACATACCCTCCCCAGTGTCCATCACCCAGTCACCCCATCCCTCCCACCCCACCCCCCACTCCAGCAACCCTCAGTTTGTTTCCTGAGATTAAGAATTCCTCATATCAGTGAGGTCATATGATACGTGTCTTTCTCTGTTTGACTTATTTCGCTCAGCATAATACCCTCCAGTTCCATCCACGTCGTTGCAAATGGCAAGATCTCATTCCTTTTGATGGCTGCGTAATATTCCATTGTATATATATACCACATCTTCTTTATCCATTCATCTGTCGATGGACATCTTGGCTCTTTCCACAGTTTGGCTATTGTGGACATTGCTGCTCTGAACATCGGGGTGCACGTACCCCTTCGGATCCCTACATTTGTATCTTTGGGGTAAATACCCAGTAGTGCAATTGCTGGATCGTATGGTATTTTTGTCTCATTCTTGATTACAGACCTATTGTCAACACTGATCTGATTCTTGACCCCAATCTCACCCCTGACCTGGCCTCTGTTGATCTCCACCCCCAGTCCTTTACCTTGACTTTGATGCTAACCTGTGACCCAGTCTTGACCTTGATACTGAGCTGGTCACCAATCTTGACTACAGTTGTAATCTGGTTCTTAACTTTATTTTTGACCTTCATGTTGACTTGGTTCCTGACCTTGAATTTGACCATCTTAATCTGATTTTTACTTTGAGCTCAACCCTGTTAGGGGCTGCAGTCTTTTATTTTATTTTATTTTATTTTATTTTATTTTTTTAAATTTTTTTATTGTTATGTTAATCCCCATACATTACATCATTAGTTTTAGATGTAGTGTTCCATGATTCATTGTGCATAACACCCAGTGCTCCATGCAGAACGTGTAGGGGCTGCAGTCTTGACCTGCACCCTGACCTGATCCTTGACATTGACCTTGACCCCTAAAAACCAATACTTTATGTAGTCCTCAACTTTATATGGCCTCTAATCTTGACCTTGACTGCATCTCCAACCTTGACTGTGACATCACTCCTGATGTGGACCATAACCTTGATTTGGCCTCTGACTTTGACTTGACCTTTACCTGAGTCCAGTGTTGACCCAGACCTTCACCTTGGCTCCAACCTTTAGCTATAACACCTACCTGGTTCTTTTCCTGGGCCACAACCTTGACCTCATCCCTGACTTAACCTTAATTTTGCCCCTAATCTCAGTTTCATCTTCTACACCACAGCCAACCTGAATTTCACCTCCACCATCCTCAGTGACCCACCCTCTTCCCCAAGTCCACCTCATCAAGAAGATGAGGACCTTCAAATTGATCTTCTCTTCAAAATTGTCCTGGTCTGCAACCGCCTCATCCCCAGCCCAGTCTCTAAGTTCATTTTCAACCTCACCATTTGCTCTCTTCAGCTGTCTGCTTCCTTGGGGATGTCCCCTGAGCTTGGGGATAGACTTAGTTGAGGGGAGTCAAGGAAGGAGAAGTGAAGTTTCTTAGGCATGATCCTACCTAACTTTGGCCCCAGACCGGAGACGGGGTGAATGATGCCCCGGCTCTGAAGAAAGCAGAGATTGGCATTGCCATGGGCTCTGGCACAGCTGTGGCCAAGTCAGCAGCCGAGATGGTGCTGTCAGATGACAACTTTGCCTCGATCGTGGCCGCAGTGGAGGAGGGACGTGCCATCTACAGCAACATGAAGCAGTTCATCCGCTACCTCATCTCCTCCAACGTGGGCGAGGTGGTCTGGTGAGGCCCTGTATTTCCTCTTCCCAGCCCTCTTGACCAGCTCTAGGTCACTAAGGGAAATGCCTGTTCCTGGGATGGGGCTATAAGGGTGGATGGACACGTGTCCTGCCCTGGCTGGGGCCTTCTAGGGTCTCACCTCAAGGAGGGCAGGGGCAGGAGCACCTCATCATTCCTCCAGAGGCCTCGGTGAACCCCAGCCCCCAATGAGGGGCCTAAAAAGTACCCTATCATCCCTCAGCCATAACTCCCATGTTTAGAGTTGGCAAGATGGGAGAACTAGCCCCACTTTGGGCCAGTAACTGTGCTCACCTGTGTATGTAAATGTGTGCACACAGTTGTGTGTGAGCATGATGTGTGTACTCAAATGAAAGGTATGTGTACACATGTGCATGTGTTCTCTTGTGCATCTTTGGGCATAAGTATGAGCACAGAGGATTTGTGCCAGTATATAATTTGTACACACTCAGGCTCACATGTGAGAGAGGCCTGTGGGGAATGGTGAGCACAAGTTTGCCTGGACACATGTGAATCCCGCCGTCTCTGCATGTGGGGACAAGCGTTGTAGGTGCTTATGTTTGTGTGATTGTGTGGCCTGTGCTAGGTTTTGCTCCTGTCTGTCAAAAAAAAAAATGTGGATGTACTCAGGTGTGCGTTGTCCACGTGCGCACATGCCCTAGAGGAGTTGTGGCCTAAAGAGGAGAGGCCTAAAGGCCAGATTTGTCCAGGTTCCAGAGCTGAGATTGAGGGCAGGAGTGACCCAGCGTGGGGCAGAGCCACGCACACACGTAAGAACTGGCAAAGTGAGATGGGACTCCTATGCAGACAGTAGGTGAGCTTTCCAGCCTTGGGAGTAGGAGTAGGACCCTCCAGTTGCTGGGGACTAGAGCCTGTGACTCTGGTTCCAGCATCTTCCTCACGGCAATTCTGGGCCTCCCGGAAGCCCTGATCCCTGTGCAGCTGCTCTGGGTGAACCTGGTGACAGATGGGCTACCTGCCACAGCCCTGGGCTTTAACCCACCAGACCTGGACATCATGGAGAAGCTGCCGAGGAACCCTCATGAGGCCCTCATCAGCGGCTGGCTCTTTTTTCGATATCTGGCTATTGGAGGTGAGTGGGGCCCTCAGTGGGGTTTCAGGGGCTTCTTGGGAGCTTCTCTGACTTAGGCTTGCAAACTACAGACAGTATGCCTGGGCCTGGCTCATGCCAAAAGAAACTGGGCTCATCTCATGGAAAAGACTAGAGCATGCTTCAGGTATGGCTGGATCCAGGCCTCTGGCATATTTTGGCTCTGCCTCAGCTCCATTCTCAGGCATCCCCTGGAGGGGGGATGGCTGCTGCAGCTGTAGCCTCATGTTTACTCCATCACAACCCCAAATTCAACAGAACAGAGAGCGACCCCTCAGTAATATGACAAAAGTCTCA
This sequence comes from Phoca vitulina, assembly GCF_004348235.1. Lineage (NCBI taxonomy): Eukaryota > Metazoa > Chordata > Mammalia > Carnivora > Phocidae > Phoca > Phoca vitulina. Next base: position 54,617 of record NW_022589831.1, read on the forward strand.
GACCTGTTCTTGGCCCAGATTGGGTCACCTGCTTATCTCCTACCAATCATCGTGGCCAGGGGTGTGGCAGGTGCTGATTGCCGGTCAGGGCCCACCACTGTTACTAAGGACAGGTGCTTGCAAAACACATGGCTCAGGGAGGGAGAGGGTGGTTCTTTGACAGAAATTCAGGGGATTGTTAGGAAGGAGAAGTGGATGCCAGAAAACCACAGCTACCCACTATAGCCTGTTTCCTCCTCTCCTCCTTGCAGTGTACGTGGGCCTGGCCACGGTGGCCGCCGCCACTTGGTGGTTCCTTTATGATCCCGAGGGACCTCACGTCACCTTCTACCAACTGGTAAGCAAGGACAGCCAGGGAGCCTGTTGGGGTTATTTCTTAGGTGGAACTCACAGCCCAAGTAGTTGTTGGAGTTCCAGGGGAAAGGGGCCTGGAACCCCATGGTTGACCTACAGCTGTCCCTCCCTAACCCCATACACGTACACAGACATCCACCATTGAAGGAGGCAAGCTCAGAAGCCACTGGAAACCTAGAGATAGCAGCCCAGCTCCTGAGCCAGAGAAGTGGTTACTCCTTCTCCCAATCATTTAGTTAGGGGACTAACAAGGGGCATAACTGTGCAGAAGTATCTTACCTTTATCATGGAACCCCCCCAAAAATTGAGGGCTCAGAGATATGAACCCCTAAAAAGTAGAACTTCAGGCAGGGGGTCCAAGTAAGGAGATTGATAGTGGAGGGAAGGAATCTGCCAGGCTCCCCCTCCACCTCCATAACAACATGCTTCTCTAGAAAGGGATCCACTGACCTCTTGAAGTCACCTGCCTAGCAGGTGCCCACCACAGGGCTAGCTTAGCTCAGCATAGCTCTAGAAGCAAGCAAAGAGACCCCTCAGCTGCTATCTGTCAGTCTGTCCCTCTGTCTGGGCATTTCCTTTTTATTATTATTATTATTATTATTATTTTTAAAGATTTATTTATTAGAGAGAGAGAGAGAGAGAATAAGCGTGGGGTAGAGAGGCAGAGGGAAAGAGAGAGAGAATCCAAGCAGACTCCACGCTGAGCACAGAGGCCGATGTGGGGCTCTATCTCACAACGCTGAGATCACAGCCTGAGCCAAAACTGAGTTGGATGCTTAACTGACTGCGCCACCCAGGCGCCCCTGTCTGGGTATCTCTTTTGCTTCAAAGAACCTTCGCAGAGAATCTAGCAAAGCCAGTTGTGGATTTTTCATTTAAAGCTGAGAGCTGCAGGGATTTAGGATCTTCTTCCTCTGAGTGTACCTGCCTTCGTTACCTTCTTGTGGATAGAAGAGCTCAAAGGAGGGACCTGACCCTTTGCCCTGTCACTGGCTGTCCTCCCTGGGAGGCTCTGTGATTTCGGGCCTTATCACAGTATTCACATCTAGGTACAGTCAGCTCAGGGACACTTTCCTGGTACCCACCAGCCCTCCAGCACGTGGGCTCTTCTTTCTGACAGCAGTGCAGAGCACAGGCCCAGGCTCTCATCCCAAAGGCTGGTGCCCCCCAGCCCTTGGCAGGAAGTTCAGGCCAGCCTCAGGCACCTCTGCTCAGTTAGCTCCTATGGGAGCAGCAAGGTGCAGCGCAAGGGCGTGCTGACCATCCTGCCTCTGCCTTCTTCAGCACTGTCTCTATTACCCTCCTTTATCTATAGATCTCAAATCTCCCAGGATACCCCACCCCCACCCCGATCTTTCTTCTGAGCCCAGTCCCATATATCCATCCTCTGGGATGTCCCACAGGCCCACTGCACTTACCAAAATAAAATCTATCACCTTTCCCCAAATCATCCCTTTCCTTCATCCCCATCTCAGTTCTACAGCCGACCTGGTCACCCATGCCAGACCCGTGGGGGTCATGGTAGACACATACCCCATGCCCACTACTAGTTAGTCCCCAGTCCCATTGGTGCCACCTTCCCAACTGTCTTCAGGTCATTCCATTTCTCATTTATCCACCTGGTCAAAAAATGACTATTAAGCATGGACTGTGTGCCAGTCACCAAGCAGGCAAAGGCTCTGCGAAGACCTGGGAAGAACACGGAAGTGGGCAGTCACATTTTAAGGTGAGAAGCGTCAGCAGAAAAAATACAGGTGGCTGTGGGACTTGGAGGTGGTCTAGGGTTAGACCTAAGGTAGAGCTTTCAGCTTCGGTTGTTGGAATTTCAGCAGAGCTGCCTAGAACCGCCCTTGGTTCCTGAAGGAAGCTGTCAAAAGGCAGCAGAGTGGTTAAGAGCACAGAGCATGGAGCCTGGACCCAGGCTACCTGGGTCCACGCCCTAGTTCTGGCCACACACTGGCTGTGTAACTTTGGACAGACTACTTAGCCTCTCTGTGTCCTCATCTATAAAATGGGTAATAATTGTCCCTGCCTCAGCCCTCATAAGGCGGTCAGGAGGATTAACTTGGAGTCAATTCTTGTAAAGCGCTTAGACCAACATCTGGCACATAGTAAGAGTTGTGTAAGTATTAATTGAATTAATGAAACACAGAGGAGGCCTTGCAGGATAAGGTAAATAGGAAATAGCCAGGGAGGTAAAGGGAAGGAGTAGGCAGAGCAGTGGCATCACCCAGAGAAAACAAGCCCCCACCCCAACAAGGCTCACAATGAACCTATGAGACAGAAGTTCCAGCCCTGAGTACCTTCTAATAAACGATTCACGAGGCCACACTATGACTCACGACCTGGGACATAATGCACGCGTGTGGCAGATGCACACTGGTAAAACCCAGAAGGTCTGAATTGGGCAGGGCATTTATCTATTGAAACATCGGGATGTGACCCTGTTTGTCTATTTTCCCCTCTGCACATGCATAAGGCTCTGGGCTTGCACATGCTTGAGTAGGAGGTGTGTACACTGCATTTGTATGCACATGGATGCATAGGTCATTAAGATCTGGAAAAGCAGGGCCTGACCATAGTGGTACAACAGGAAGAGGCACTTGGTCCTCTTGTTCTCTGGGTGGAATAAAATTTTAGGACATTGCCAAATAAAAACATGCACTTGTCCCGAATACTGGTGCTTGATTTTTGGAGAAAATCCCACTGTTGATTTAAATGAGATAAGAATCTTCACCTCTTTGTTGAAATAAGAAATCTAGCCAAGCCATAGTCTTTTAGAATTTTTCATCCTGCCTGAGAGAGAAGAGGAAAGTGCTAGCGGCCCCTTCTGGCTGACAGTCACCTTGCCCGTATTTATGCAGTGTGGGAAAATGGATCTATTTATGGGACAGGAGCTCAGAGAGCCTGTCATTTTATAGATTTCTCTTTGAAGGTTATTTTTACATCACGTGGATCCAGCTTTTAAACAACTTGAGCTTAAAAGATCTCTGTGTTCAGATGATAGTCCAGAGAACAAATTTATGTTATTGGAGAAGGAAGCTGTCTAACTGTGATGAACGTTCACACTCATCCCAGTGTTGTGGAAGAGAACAGGATAGAAGTTCTCATGCATGTCCTCAGCTCAGCATCTTATCTCAGCAGAATCTGTAAGCAAAGTCTGTGAACAGGAAGCAAACTCTCCCCTGGGACTACAGGGCCAACAGCCACATCCCCTATAGAGAGCCCTGAGATCTTTTCCTTAATTATGAGGAAGCCGTGTAGTAAGCCCGCACCTAGCAATTCATTAATCCATGTTGTAAGCAAAACGCGAGTCTGGTAGAGCTCAGTTTCAGTGGCAGAAATGGAGGGAGATATGAATGGAATCTTATTTAATAGCAGTGATTAGGGTACATGCAGCCTTTTCCCTCCAAAGGTGAATTCTATTCAAACAATTTGGCTGATCGGTTTTCATCAGCATTTACTTATTCTGTGGTCTCAGTAAATCACCGCCCCCACTCTGGCAGCTCCGATATTCAGGGCACCCATGCACACTCAGGGTAAAGCCCGCATCCTCCCTCTGATCCCAGGGCCCTCTTCTGTCCTCCCCATCCCAATGCTAGCTGCTCTCGCTCTGTCCCTCCATAGCTCTGCCCCAGGATGGCCTGCCTTTTCCTCCAGCACAGCGTCACCCCTCTGACCCCATCCTGGGTGGGTGCCCCTCATTGGGCCCACCGCATGGCAGCACTTTGCCCAGCGGTTGTGTTATGTCCTCAGATGTGGGCTGAGGATGGAGTGAGGCTTCCCTCTTCCCACACACCGGCCCCTCCCCTGACCACTGTTCTCTCCCACCCTACCCCACCCCATCCAACCTTGGTACCCTCAGAGGAACTTCCTGAAGTGCTCCAAGGACAACCCACTCTTTGCTGACATCGACTGCGAGGTCTTCGAGTCACGCTTTCCCACAACCATGGCCTTGTCTGTGCTGGTGACCATTGAAATGTGCAATGCCCTCAACAGGTGGGCTGGGCAGAGGGTCCTGGAGCTGGGGTTGAGAGATGGGGGATGAGGCCTAAGTGTGGCGGCTGAGAGTCAGTCAGGGCTCAGATTTGGGGTCAGAGATATCCAGGATTGTGGTCTGAGGATCAGGGGGTTTGGGATTAGGGCCTAAGTGTCAGAGGGGTCCCAAAGTGGGTTTTGAGAGTAAGTGGGGCCAGAATTGAGATCTAGGGAACAAAGAGGGCCACGACTGGGGCCTGAATAAATAGAGGGGCCAAGAGTGGGTCTGAGGGACAGAGAAAGGGCGTCCAAGCCCTAGGACAGGCCACTGGGGCTGAGCAAGTAACTGTGACACGCCCCTCCTGGCTACACTGGCCTCCCAGAGCGCTCCAGCCTGTAGGCCCAATTAGGGAAATGCTGAGGCCCAGGCCACACGGGTGGATGGTGCCCACAGCAGGGCCTGTGCTGAGTACTCTGTGCCCTTGGCAGTGTGTCAGAGAACCAGTCACTGCTGCGGATGCCGCCCTGGCTGAACCCTTGGCTGCTGGCCGCTGTGGCCATGTCCATGGCCCTGCACTTCCTCATCCTACTGGTGCCACCCCTGCCCGTGAGTTTCTGCCCTGCCCCAGTTCTCTTCTGTGACGGGGTCCAAACAAACCCTCCTGCAATGGTCTGGCCCTGGGTTGGTCACTGGGCCTCTCTGGGCCCTTTTGCTATGGAAACTGCCTGGCAGCCTGGGAGTGGGGAGATCTGAAAGTGCTTGGTACAAACAGCTTGTGCTTTGGGAACCCTCAGACTTAGGGGACTGAAGAGGTGCAGATAAGACCTCTTGCTGTGGGGAATCTCCCAAGGCCAGGGCAAGGAGGAGACTATGTTCCTCCCCAGTACAGAATCCCTCCCATTTCTCAAACAGGACCAAGATGATTTGGTCATTGTGGGAGGGCAGGGGAGGGCAGGCTCTTCTGGCAGAGGAACCAGGGTAGACAAAGATCTGGAGGTGGGACCTTGCTCACGAAGAGTCCATGGTAGCCCAGGTGTATGAAGCAGGTAGATGGTGGGGGCACAGCTTTAACCACAGCTCCCTCCTCCCCAGCTTATCTTCCAGGTGACCCCACTGAGCGGGCACCAGTGGGTGGTGGTGCTCCAGATATCTCTGCCTGTCATCCTGCTTGATGAAGCCCTCAAGTACCTGTCCCGGAACCACGTGGATGGTGAGTGGGGAGCTCCAGACCCTCCCCACCCTGCTTGCCTCTAGCCTGCTTCCCTGCCCACCTCCCTGCCTGCCTCTCTTCCCAGGCTGCAGCCTCGCTGTCTGTACAGAAAAAGCAGTATTCTTGGATCTCCAAGTGGAGGACGAGAAGGGGCTCTGTTCTGGTGGCTGTGGCCTGTGGTACCTGCAGGGCCTTATGCTGCAGGGCCAAGAGCACTGCTCAGAGCCAGGTTCCCTCCCTCTCCTCACTCGCCACCAACCCTGCATGGCCAGGCCCACTGTACCCTCCTTTGGGCCTTGGCCTCGACTTCTCTGAACCCAGCCTGTCTTTATGCAGGCATGCGCAGGACAGTCTCCCGGGCGTGGAGTGGGCAGCTACTGACCACCTCCGGGACCCTAGATCACACTGGGTTGGCCTCTTTGGTGTCACCTAGTAGGAGGGTGGAAGAGGGGATTCTCAGTTTCTGAGCTCACAGCTCTGGGTCTGCCTTAATCTAGGAAAGGAGGGACAATGGCAGAGGCAGGGTTGAGGGCAGCATGTAGAGGAGTGGGCTGGGGCATAGCATCCATCTGCCGGCCTCTGCTGCCGGAGGAGGCTCAGAGAGTGCGGGATTCTAAACCTCCTGAGGGCAAGGGAGGCCGCCTCTTCTCCCTGTCAGAGCTGCTTAGAGAGGGAAGAAGTGGGGGCAAAAAACTCCCTGTTCCCGGGAGTAGCCAAGGCAGTAGCCCCATGGCCGGGCTGCTGTGGAGGGTCTGGATTAGGCCCAGCAATGGCCAAAGCCTGCACGGGAGCAGCTGGGTCCTTGAGGGCCATCTCTGGCAGGAATGTGTCCCAGCCTCAGGGGAGGGAGCCTGGAGTTGGGGGGCTATAAATAGATCACGTGCTTGTCATTCCGTAGGGGCCAATGCAATCAATCGGCTCCTATCTCCCACGCTGGCCAGTCCTCCTGGGCACTGCAAACATTTTGTCTTATTAAAGAGGCCAAAACAAATTGGCCTCCTCCCCCTGAAGAAGCTGGCCCACCACGGGTCTGTCCATACCGGACACACACAGAGGGGCTCACCTGAGGGCGGGGCTAGGTGCTCGGCCACAGCAAGGCCTTGTTGGAGCGTGTGGGTGAGGAAGCAGGGAGCAAGACAAGGCCTTCTGCCCCCTGTATGGTTCTTTCTGACCCACCCACTGTGCTTACTCCTAGGGAGCTGAAGAAGGTGAAATAGATCTAAAATTCCATCCTCGGGAGCCCAGGGCCTTCCCATTTCTGGCTGAAGCACAGGGGTGGTCTACGAGGAAGTCCACTGGCCAGCCTTGATCACACTAACTCACCTGCGAGGTCAGGCCTTGTTGGCAGCGCGGGCAGCTTCTCTGTCTTCCTTGAGAGCCTTCCCTAGCAGCCACAACAGCCAAGGGGCTCGGCAAATTTTCTTGAGAAAACTTAGAAAATTCCTTAGCCAACGGGGAAAAGCCTGTGTCTCGGGCACTGTTCAGTCCTGGCTGCTGGATGGTGCCCCTAACAGGATGGGACAGGTTGGAAGGGCTAGGGAAGGAGCAATCCCTGCTGGGCCAGGGTTGGAGGTGAATTCTAGAAGAGGCAAGGTCTGAGCAGAGGTTTGAAAGGGGAGGATGGAACTTGGTGGAGAAAGAGCTAGGCTAGCATGGTTTGCCGTCTCGTGGGGCTGGGGCTCAGAGTGCAGGGGAGAGAGGTAAGGCTAGAGTGCGGAAAGGGCCTCAAATGCCAAGGTAAGGACCCTGGACATTATCCTTATGGCAGTGGGAGCCAGAGAAGGGTGGAAGCATGGAAGGGACTGGGGTAACCATGGAGGACAGATGGGAGGGGCAAGGCGGGGAGGCTGGTGAGCTGTGTTGAGCTGGTCTGAGGGGAGACACTGAGTCCAGCCCAGGGTGAGCTGGTTCTGGGCAACACCTCCACCTCCACCATGAACCTGAGATGTTGACTATGGTCCTGGTGAGGCTTGGCTTGAAAGGGTGGTGCCCTGCTGTAGGGAGTGGCTGTGGGGCCCACAGGAAAGACTTGGGCTGGGCATCTGTGGCCACATGGGAGAGGTGGAGTGGTGTGCACCCGCTGCAAGCCAAACAGCTCTGCCCTGTGTGGCTGTAGTCCCTCGGGCCTCCTAAAGCCGGATGGGGCGGGGGTGAGAGAGGGGACCCTGCTACATTCCCAAGCCAGCCTGGTGGCCTTTTAGGGAAGTTTTGCTGAGGCTTGATGCTCGTAGCTTCCCTATGATTTATGAGGGAATGTGTCCTGGGGAGAATTGCAGATGCCCGGTCAGCCCCAGGGGGTAGGCGAGGGGGTGGGGGTGGGGTCCTCTTGCCCCATCTCCTGGCTGTACCCAGGTGTGGCCGAGCAGCTGTCAGGCAGAGAGGCCAGCGGGCCAGACCGAGGGGAGAGGAGGCCTGGAGAAACTGAGTGGGGACAGATCTGGGAGAGTCCGGGATACGAGGTGGGCTTGCCTTTATGCTGAAGGCAATGGAGAGCCACCCAAGGGGATGACAGGAAGAGTTGATGCCACCGGTTTCTGGATCTCATCATACTGGGTAGTTGTTTCCCAAACTGAAAATCAAGAGCAAAATATGCCCCGGGCTGGGCTGGCGTTGTTGATAGAACATGGGGAGTGAAGGAGGCCCAGGGGGCATCTGAGAACTGTGTCTGGCAGCAGCTGGATATGTGGGGCTGCATCAGGAGACGAAGTGGAACTGGGGATCCCCTGATGAATGCTGTGGGAGAATGCAGCTGTCCCAGGAGAAATGGAGGATGGAAGGAGCTAGAAGGAACCAGTGTGGATGTTCACTGTCACACGTACACCTCTTGGCGTACTCTTGGGTTTTTCTTCCAGAAGAGAAGGACCAGAAGTGAATGCCGGGAACAGGGTGGAGTCTCCAGTGTGTACCTCAGACTGATGATGCCCAGGCCTTCACCCCGACTCTCCACACCGCCATCACACTCATCGCTTGCTCACTGGGCCCTGCCAAGAGTCTCCGTCCCTGCTTCTGTACACATGGGGGCTCTCTAACTCATGTCTCGGGGACTCTCCTGGGAAGTTCAGCTATGAAGCTCTACCCCAGGAGCTGCAGCCTGGGAGGGATCTGCCCAGAAGCCAGGGAGCTGGCAGCACATCCAGACATGCAGAGCCCTCTACCCCCCAAATCCATGAGCACATTCTGGAGCAGGCACCCCCCTTGCTTGGAGGCTGGGCATTTACTTGGTGACTGGTGCCTCTACACTCATGGAGGAACTCTTGCTTAGTGACTGGTCTGGGGCCTGGTCAGTAAGGGGGTGAAGTGGGGGAAACATCTGGGCCCAGCTGTGCCCAGCAAGGGCAGGTAACCCCCTCCACTTTGTTTCCATAAAACAGAGGAATCATGAGGGCTTGAGCCTCTTACTGTTTGTAGGTACAGGGGGTTGAAGGGTCAGAGAGAGGGACATGGTAGTAGGGGAAGGGGGCTGGGCAAGGATCCCCTTCCCAGGAGACAGCTGGCTTGCCTGCCTTGCTCTGGGCACCCCCAGACTCAGATTTCCCTGTCCTAAGCCAATGAGACATGCCAAGTCTCTCTCGGTGCTGCCCAGTCTGCCAAGCTCAGGCCGGATTTGCCCTTCATGTCCCTGGGGCCTAAGACCCCGACATCACTGTGCCCTTTCAGCCCAACCCTGTGTGCGCCATCCCACAGTCTGCGCAGCTGGGTGATTCTGAGTCCCCTAGACTCTTGGCCTCACTCTTTGCCCCCAACCCCGCATACCCATGAGCCGAAAGGATGTCAATAAGAATGGCTAGTTACCCAAGGGCACTTCCTCTCCCTCCCTCCTTGCTGGAGGAATGTGTGTTGGATCATGTTGGATGATGGGAAAGGAGTGTTTGATGGACATAAATGTTCTTTTAACTCCGCTTTTGCCCCTTTGGCAAAAATTAGGGCTCCAGGTACTGTGGCCTCTTACCCAAGCAGAGTTGGGCAGGGCTCCCCCGGGTGCCAGCCCACAGAGATTCTCCGCTTCTCTCCTGCCGGAGGATTGGCAGAGCTGGAGGTGGGGGAGGGTGGCGGGGCCCTATACCCATCTGTTGACATGCAGTTGGTAGAGAAATAAAGGTTGAGTGCCTGGGGCAACAGAGGATGGTCTGTCTGATTTCCTAGAGAGCGGTTCCACCATCTGCCCATGTGGTGTCCACCAGGGCTCCCACCACCCACACCCACTCACGTCAGGAACCTTGAGCCAAGGTCTGCGGTTCCCCCAGGGGTTGCTGTCTTCCTCTGAGACAGGACCCAGGAGAGACACTGATTTCCTGACCCTCTCCCAAATGGCAAATGCATGACTCTGCTCACAGGGACTGCACTTGATAGTTTGTGTACGTGTTCAAAGCCCTTTGCACATGTTAAGATTCCAATGTCATCACTGAGGAAACAGGCTGGCAGGGGTTCATGACTTGGCCTGAGGCAGGGCTAGGCCTGGAGCCTGAATACCATGGGCCTCCAGCCCTCACTATTCCATGGGTCCTGCATCTCTCCCTGAGGTTTCTCGCTCTTTCCTTCCCCTCCTTGAACCCCAGGATGCCATCGACTTCTTGCCCTTCTAAGCCCAGCTCCAGGGCTCCTCCCCAAGGCTTCTCTCAGCTCACATTGTCCAGGGACCTTTGAGAAGCTGCTTGATACTAACTTCTGACTCCCCCAGGTGGCTCTGCTCTCTGGGAGCAGGGGCTCTGTGGAGGGAATAGCTGTGTATCCCCATCTCCCTCATTTTCTTCCTCTGGAGAGAAGATTCACTCAAGAAGTTTCTGTCTCTAATCCTCTACCCAGCTGCCCTGGGAAGGGAAATCAGGCCCTGCCCACAGGGCCAGGGACAGGACTGACTATGTAATTTGTGGGGCTCAGTACAAAATGAAAATGTGGAGCCCTTGTTTAAGAATTAGGAGTTTCAAAGCAGCGACAGCAGAGTATGAAAACGAAATGCAGGGCCTTTCTGGGCATGGGGTTCTGTGCAGCTGCATGGGTCACACATCCATGAAGCCAGCCATGACTGGAAGAGACACAACCCACCCTTAGGAGCTCCCGGGTTTTATTTTGGGGAAGGGCAAGATTTGGTGCATAGTTCACAGTGGGAGCCAAGGACGGGCAGAAGGATTCTTCCTGCTGCATGGTCCATCAGTTAGACCTCTCAGATCCCAAAACCATTCTGTACGCCTCAGCTCCCTTGGTGCCCAACCGGCTCCTTGAGATGGGCCAGGCAGGGGTTAGGGCTCCATTTTACAGATGAAGGCCCCAAAGCTCTTGGAAAGCCTGACTGTCTAGCTGGCTTCATCATGGCAGACAGACAGAACATGGAGCTAAGACGGGCATGGAGGGCTTGATGAGGAGACAGGCCAGCTTCAGCACTCCCATCAGACGGGCATGGAGGGCTCCATCAGCTGCTGGAGCTCATGGCCCGGCCTGCATAAGTGCAGCCCTGCCAGCCCACAGCATGGAGCCTGACAGGTCAAGATGGAGCAGCCAAGGGAAACAGAGGTTTCCTACCTCACAGCCACTCACCCCAGAGGGAATTCCAGGGCAAGCCCTGGCACACTTCTCCCTGGCTCAGGGATGGCCACTGCCAAAATGCCCAAGGCCTCACCCTGCCCCCTCCATTGGCCCAGGTTGTGCTCCCCAGGCCTCCCACATTGTACCCCACAGAGGGGTAGGAGAGACTGGGAGAAATGGAAGGGCAAACTCAGGAAATGAAGACCTAATGCCCACACAAAGAACTGAAGCCAACAGTCCATGGCAGCTTTACTCATCATAGCCTCAAACTGGAAACAACCCAAATAACCATCAACAGGGGACGGACAACAGGCTGTGGTTTGTCCATACAACAGAATGCTCCCCAGCCATAAAAAGGAGCAGACTACTCATATATGCAACAACATGGATGAAGCTTAAACCCTTGTGCTGAGTAAAAGAAGCTCGTACTGTGCAATTCCACCTCCATGAAGTTCTAGAAAAGGCAAAACAGATCAGTGATTGCCTGGGGCTAGGGTTGGGGAGGGTTGCCAGCAAAAGAGCAGGTTGGGGACATTCTAGGGTGACAGATGATGGGGGGTGTTGCATGCATTTGTCAAAACTCATCAAACTGTGTGCCTAAAATGGGTACATTTTACTGTGTGTCAATTATACCTCAATACAGTTTGATTTAGAAGAAAAGAAAGGTAGGAGCCACAGGAGGTAGCATGTGGCTACCATGTGGGTGTAGAGGTTTCAGCAGCATCAGGAGGCAAGGAGACTAGCCTCCCAAGGGGTACTCAGAGTTTGAGGGGCAAGGACCTAGGTCAGCCCCAAGGAGTCCCACATTCCAGTGGCAGGAAGAGGATGGGGACCAAGAGGAAATGTCCCAAAAGGATGGAGGAGAACCAGGGGGTTGTGATACCTCGGATGCTAGGGAGAAAGAGCTCATCATTGGGGTGGGGTGGTTAGAAGAGGCCAGAGGAGCAGTGCAAGGTCTGGGCAAGAGGAGAAACCAACCCTGAGGACGCCTGCTGTGGCTTCCCTATGGATGCCTGCCCCCACAACCTCCCTTTGACAATCTCTGTTAGGCTGGCCCAGATTCTAGCCAGGATCTAAGGGGCTGAGTGGCATTGAGTGAGCCCTGGGACACTGACAGACCCAGGGTGGGGGACTGGACTGAACTCTGCAAGCAGAGGTGTCATCCCTGCAACCTTGGGACACTGAATGGCTAAGGAGACCTCTTGGAGTCTGTGCCAACCCCCTTGAGGGCCTGGGCTGGCCTCCAGCATGGACACAGGCCCCCTCCACACTCCATAGAACTGCTAAATTTAGCCAGGCAGGGGAGGTTGTCCTGGGGCTGAGGGCTTGGCAGCACCGCGTTGTCTCCCTACAAGGTCGGGCCCGATCCCGGAGCTGGCCACTCGGCCTTTGGGCTTATAAGGCAGCTCTGGCAGCTCTCAAGTGCTGGAGTCTTGGGGTGGGCTCTGGGCCAGTCTCTCAGACTTTGGGGAGCCTCCTTTCCAGCCACTAGACATGGGAGCTACTTGGGCAAGGCACTCAATTTCTAGAGCCTCAGTTTCCCTATCTGTAAAATGGGGGTTCCAGTACCTACCTCATGGGGCTGTTTAAAAAAAATCTGCTGTAACATAACAATAAAAAAATTAAAAAAAAAAAAAAAGAAAAAGGAAAAAAAAATCTGCTGAATGTGAAAGTACTGTGTCCCCAGTAAACTCTGACCCCTGCCCTGCCCATCTCTGCCCCCCCCCCCCACAATGCCTAGAGCAATCACAGGTGTCTGTTCCTGGGGATGCTGTAGTTGGGGCAAGGCGGGAAAGCATAGGCCTAGATGGAAAGATGCATTTTAGAACCAGTGAAAGAGGCATTAGTCCTATCAGCTGTCTTACTCTGGCAAAATTATTAGCAAAAAAGATTTGTAATTGGGAAGATAAATGTAATTGCTTTTATTTCTTTTTATTTTGGGCATACTTTAGATATGACAACCCCAAATGAGATAGTCCCCCATGACAGTCTGTTTTCTAAGTGTCAGGGTCAGAACTGAGGCTATAACAGGAGCACAGGTGTGTGCTCCAAGCAAGGGTGTCTGAGTAGCTAAGGAGACCCATCGGAGCCTTGTGCCAAACCCCTTGAGGACCTGGGCTGGCCTTCAGGATGGGCATAGGCCCCCTCTGCACTCCACTGGCTGCTAAATTTAGCCAGGCAAAGGACGCCATCTGTCCATTAGTCCCTCTGTCTGTCAGCAAGCCTGGCTCCTTGGAGATGGGGAGAGGGAGTGAAGGAGGAGTAGTGGAGGTCATGGTGATGGTAGGAAAAGGGCAGGTGCAGATTAGAGACTGCCTGACTTCCTTCCCTCTCCTTCCTCCTCTCTCCCCACTTCACCTGGTGTCTGCTACCCTCCTGAATGTCCAGGGATCATGGGTAGAGTGGGGCACAAAGATGGCTCCTGTAGAGTGTCAGCATCCACCCCCACTCTCGATTGCAAGCAATTCATGTCCTGGGACCTGCTATTCCAAGAACCATGGGATCACCTGGAAACAGAATAGGCCCTTTGGTCTGGGATCAAGACCAGGCCAAGGGGACATGATACCCACAGGCTCCCAGCATCTCTGGATTTTTCCCTTAGAAAAGTCCAGGACATGGTTCTGACCTGCCCCTCTGGAAGGTGGTGTTGGACAGACAGTTGGGCCTGAGATTGGTGAGAATGATCTGTTTGAGAGGGGGGAACTGGCCTAGGGTACTGGAAGGGGCCATGGGCCTGCCCTCTGTGGGGGCCCTTGCTGCCCAGAAAGCACCTCTACTCGGACAGGCAGCTGGGATTTCCAGCCCTGGAGCCTGGCTCCCTGCCTAGAGCAATTGCCCAGCTAAAGGCCTGCCAGGAAGAAGACTCCTATCAGCCTTCAGAGTGAGGCACCTTGGACTGCAGGGGAGTTCCCCACACCCCGGGGGGAAACCCAGCCTCCATCTCCCATCTCCAGAGGAAGCCCCAGGGACACCTGGCCTGGGTTGAGGGTCAGCCAGGGAGGCCTTCCTGCTTCAAGCTGAGGCCTCCAGTACAGCCCAGGGTGAGCTTGGGCAATTCATTTCTCCTCTCTGAGTTCATTTCTTCATCTGCAAAACAAGGCATTGGGTCAGGGGAGGCCTCCAGCTCCAGGGCCCCAAAAGCAAACATGAGACCTCTGCCCCACCCCCAGTCCCCTGGGGCCCTTGCATTCATGCCCTGGGTTGTGGTTGAAGACAGGGGCTGCAGAGGGTCTGTACCTTAAGATCAATAGTGGCCTCAGGTTTTTGTCCTCAGTGTTGTTGGGACCCATCCCCCTGGGGCCTCTACCTATGAGGGAAATCCCATTATCATCCCCATTTCACAGATGAGGATGCATGCTCAGGCTGGTGAGGCAAATTACCCAAGCCCTCACAGGCAGCTAGTAGCAGAGCCAAGGATATCCACTGAGGCTGTCTGATGTCGGGCTTTCCCAGCTTTGTCTCCGGAGCCCAGGGGCCGTGTGCAACAGATGGGGCCCTTGAATGTGCCGGGCACTTGCCTCCCTCTGCTTGTTTTTGGGACGTGGAGGTGTGGCTGGGACAGGACAAACGATGGGAGAGGAGAGGTGAGCTATAGAGATGCCAGCCTGGTGCTAAGGTTGACTGGGCACAGGCCAGGCTTGGACTCAGAGGGACAGGTGGATGGAAGCTGGTCTCTAGGGACAGAAGTGGGGGTCCTGCTGCAGGCCCTGGAAGTATCAGATAGCTGACACTTCCAGAAATGGCCCTGCTTCCTCTTCTGCTCTCCTGGCCACAACCCCCGCAGGGACTGAGCGCCACACCTGGGGGCACAGGTAGAGTGGGAAGGATGTTTGGATATGGGAATGGGTCCCTGGTTTGGGGAAGGCTTCAGCCTGAGGCCACTCCACCCAAGCCCTGGCCCTGTTCTGTTCCGCTAGGTTCATGGGGGAGCTGAAAGCTTTATCTTTGCCTTATGACGGGTGGCCTGTGGTTTCCTGCCAATAGCTCCTGTTTCCGGAGGCTCAGCAGGGCCCAGGCGGAGCCAGAAGGAGCTGTGGGGCTGGGCCTGGGTGGCCCCACCAGCCCCGCCCCCATCTATGTTTGGGAATTTATTTGTCCACAGGCGCAGCTGGCCCACAGTCCATTGCCTGCCAGGGGCCAAGAGCTGCTCTGACTACCCAAGGACTCTATTTTTCAACCCAAGTGCCTTCAACTGACCCCTGACTCCTGACCTCTGGCCCCAGCTGCCCTGCCCTGCCCTTCCTAAGGGGCCAGGAAGCCCCTAGAAGCTCCACTGTAGACGTGGGCATTGACACCTGGCTCACCTCGAGAGCAAAATCTGTGCAAGGGCCTCGGTTCTCACGCCCCAGCCTGGCCCACCATGGCACAGCGGCTCCAGGATGAACTGGCTGCTTTCTTCTTTGAGTATGACACTCCCCGAATGGTGCTCGTGCGCAACAAGAAGGTGGGCGTCGTCTTCCGCCTGATCCAGCTTGTGGTTCTTGTCTACGTCATTGGGTGAGTCTGGGCCCCCTACCTTTCCTCCAGGCTCTGGGATGCCCCCATGACCCCAAGGAGCCCCCTTTCTCTCCATCGGTTGTCACCCTCCCTAATAAACTGTAGTGCTATTCAGAAGGAATGGAAGCCTGCTAACTCACTGTCAAGATGGGGACATCGAGGTAGAGGGGAAGTCCTGCCCCGGGTCATAAGGTGAACAAGAGGAAAAGACGTTGGGTTCTAAGGAACTGACTCACTGTTAATGATCTCTCAAGTGGTGAGTGGTGCTGGATGGAGGCCAGGGCCCCAGCAAACCACAACAAAGTCCTTCTACTTCCGACCTCCTAGCCAAGCCAGGCCACCACTAAGAGACAGAGGCCACACCCCATTTTACAAGCCAAAGAGGGACAGGCCCTGTTCCCACCTGCCCTGCCTAAATTCGAGGCATCCTGAGGTATTTGAAACCCCCAGAGCAAAGAAACTTTCAAATTCAGAACACCTGGGACCTTAATGATGGCATGTCAGGTGGCATGGAGGTCAGTTCAGGTCCCAGGGATGACTGCTCCTTTCTAGGCATCTTGAGACCTGTCCCACTGTCCCAGGAGTGCAGAGGCAGAAGTAAGGTGGCACTCCCCTGAAGTCTTGCCGTCCTGGGAGCCAAGACAGGCCTGGCAGTGGCTTACACATATGCTGGTGTGAGCACACATGTGCGTATGTGGTGTGTGTGCATGTGTCGTACTAGAGCTCTGTGTGGATGCACGTGTTCTCCTGTGTCTGGGCATGTGCCTACTGGGGCTGGCTGCGGGCTGTGTCCCTGTGGCTGGGGTCCACATGTGCATGTTGTGTGACTGAGGTGGCTGGCCACCTGATGTGTTTGCCCCAGGGGGGTGGGGGGTAATCATATCCACTCAGAGTGATACTGCAGAGGGCTCTTGGAGGCCCCGGGGCCAATGAAGGAGTTTCAGCTCTTGCTGAGGGGGTTTGGGGATGCCCGGCAGAATCACTTTGCTGTGTGATTCTGAGGGCCCTGCCCCTCTGGTCTCCATGTCCCCGTTTTTGCTGAGGGACCAAACCAGGACTGCTGACTAGAGCCCAGGGTGGGCTGACTAGGAGACCAAACAGTGACCATATCGCTCTGGTCCCTCCAGGGCCTCTGATATCCAAAACAGCCTTCCCTCTACTCCATCTGGGGGGAGGTGGAATCAAAGGTGGAGGTCAGGTCGAGTCAAAGTGGAGTCAGGTGGAGTCGAAGCCAGGACCTAGCCCTGTGACACCTTTCGGCCTCTGCCTCCCTCCTGTTCACAGACCAATTTGACATCTGCAATTGTCATTTGAGCTTGTGAGGAAAACTGACTAGTGGAACTTCCAGGTCACATAGCAGCCTCAGGGAGAGCAAGACCAGACTCCAAGCCCGGGAGGGACTGAGTTTAGAGCTGGGGCCCGCGCTGAGTGTTTGGAGGTTAAGCTACATGTTGTCTGCAGATAAGTTAGGCTGACGATTTGTGTTTAAAAATTTTTTTAATGAGTCACCAACCTCTAAATATCCAGAGGTTCCTTTGCTTAAAAATTCCAATTTCTCACTGCTCTTGAGACCTCAGCTCTAGCTGGGACTTGCTATGTTTCCGGAAAGGAAACATCCTCAGAGAGGGGAAACTGACTTGCCCAAGTCATATAGCAGAGAGAGGAAGGCAGTGTCCCCCACAACCCCACCCTCAAGCCCAGACCTCCTATTCCGACTGCAACTTCTGCTGTCTCCAGCATCCTCGTCCGGCCACTGCCCACTGCTTTGCTGACCGCTCACCTGCAGACGGAAACCGGCCTGGGCTTGGTCTTACTCTCTCAGGTTTTAGTTTCCCAACTGTTCCACGGAGCAAGGGTGGGGGATCCCTCTAAAGATGTCGTACGCAGGCTCATTTCTGAGGAGGGACGCCTTTCTTGAATTAGCCCTCTTCCCAACGCCCCTGTCTGTCTGAATGTCTGGTCCTGTGGGTGCTGCAGGGTACAAAGGGGAACATGGGAGAAGAGCCAGACTCCCACATTCCAGAGACAGAGGCACAAACAAGATGGGGGATGGGCAGCCACAAAGACAGAACCAGACAGAGGGACGTTGGAGCACAGCCACTCAGATGAAGAGAGAGGTCCTGAGGCTGAAAGATGGTGAATTACTAAGACAGAGGCAGAGAGGCTGAGATGTTGAAAACCCAAACAGACTCTGAGAAGGCAAACTGAGGTTGTGTTCTCTATCAGTCACACTCTTCTGAGAAATCCATGGCAAATGGAGGGAGCAAGTGGGTCTGAGGCCCTCGTGGGCTGAGCTAAGATCTCACTCTTTTTGTCTCAAATTAAAATGGTTAATTTGCAGTTAGAACTGTCTCCTGGAAGGTGATGAGCTCTCTGTAACTCAGTACACAGGCAGTGGGCTGTCATCCATGACCTAGCAGGCCCAAACAAGGAGTGTACTGGGATACGTCCCTGCCTGGAGGCTCTGGTTTGGAGAGGACAGAGGTTTGGCTGCGGTACACAAGAGGGTCCCAGTGAGATCTGTGAATGCTGCTTGGTAAGTGGAGCCTGGGAAGGGTTCCTGGAAGAGATGACAGAGTGGTGGAACCAGCCTTGAGCAAAAAAGCCTGGGGGCTATAAGCCAGGCAAGCCTGCTCTTGGTTTTCCCTTTGCGTGTTCCCGCTCCCCCCCCCCCCCCCCCGCCCCGCTCACGCCATCTACCTCACACAGAGCTCTTGAGAAGTTCACTTGCTTCTGAGATTTTCAAATGGATCCTGGAACATACCAATCAGGGATAAGGATAGACACAAATTATTGCTGGGGAAAATGCATCCAGGGACATTTCTACAGCATCTTCTCTGTGCCTATTGCTGTGCTGGGAGCCATGGGACAGAGGTGGGGTACAGGGTGAGCAAAGGAAAAGTAAGGAGTGGAGGATGAGTTAACCAGGACTCCTTTGATTCCTAGAGAAGAGTGGGGCTATTGAGTGGTTTATGTAACTGGAAAAAAAAAAAATCAATGCAGGCTTCATGGAAGCTGGATCCCCCATGAGGAGGGTACGGGAAGAACAAGTTCTACAGGGAGATGCGGAGTTCAGGTTGGTCCCACTTGGGTTCTCCAAAGAAGCTAGCCAGGATTTTCTCCTCTTCCCAGCTCTGCTATCCTCTGGCCTTCATTCTTAGGCAGAGTCTCTCTGTCCTCATAGTGGCAAAATGGCCACCAGCAGCTCCAGCCTGACATCTCACCAGCTTAGCCATCACTAGGGCATAAGACTGTCTCCTTTTCCAGAGTTCCAGCAAAAGTCCCAGATCCAACTCTTACTGGCAGGGGTCACGTCAAGTGCCTACCGCAAAACCAACTGTTGTGGCCAAGGAAATGAAAAACCCTGGTTGGTAGAGTCTCGTTGTGTGCCTACCTGGTCCAACCACTCCTGCTGGAAAGCAGAGTGTGATCAAAGGCCCTGGGGCAGGAAAGAAACAGCAAAAGAGTCACTAAGGTTAGGCTGTGGAGCATGAAAGGACCCAGGGGAAAGGAGGTGGAGGGGTGAGCACAGCCACCGATTCAGGCCTCTGAATGCCAGGCTGGACAACATGGGCTTTCTCCTATATAGGTCGTGGGGAGCCATAGAAGGATGTCTAGCAGGGGAAGGCCCAGGGCAGGCAGGGGATGGGGTGGGGGTGGAGGCCAGAGGCAGGGCACTGTGAAGAGGCAGCAGTGATAAGAACAGAGGAGGAGGCCATGCCAAGGCAGAAGCAGTGAGCATGGAAGACAGGAGTAGTCATCCTGGTGGGCCCCACACCAGGGAGATGTGTGTGGAGGGGGTGCCCACTCCTTGGTTTTTGCTCATCATCGCTGCGGCAGGCCATGGGCCCAGCACAGCCCAAGTTTTTGACTTCTCAAGAGCAGTGAGAAATTGGAATTTTTAAGCAAAGGAACCTCTGGATATTTAGAGGTTGGTGACTCATTAAAAAAATTTTTAAACACAAATCATCAGCCTAACTTATCTGCAGACAACATGTAGCTTAACCTCCAAACACTCAGCGCGGGCCCCAGCTCTAAACTCAGTCCCTCCCGGGCTTGGAGTCTGGTCTTGCCCTCCCTGAGGCTGCTGTGCTCTATAGCATCCGCCTGGCCTGCTCGGCTCCTGCCCGTGGTTGTACCTTGTGCCCCCACCAGCCACAACACGTCGTGCCATCCCCATGCCGGGGTTCCCCTGGCGTCTGTCCCGGCTCCTCTCACGTCTCAGCCTCCCCCAGCAAAATCCCTTTGGGTCCTTAGAGGAATGCCAGGAAGACAGAGGGACCCAAAGGACGTGGGCATAATGGAGAATGAGGGTGTGAAGATGATGCCCAGGCTTTGAGGAGGATGGGGTAGGTATGGTGCCACCCTCTAAGATGGGGGCACCAAAGGGGCAAGTTCTGTGGGGGACATGAGGCATTCAGGTTGGTCCCACTGAATTTTTGTTTTGAGATATTAGTCAAATGCCATAACATTCACCCTTTGAGAACGTACAGTTCAGTGGTTTTTTGTATAATCACGAAGTTGTGCCACCATCACCACTATCTAGTCTACAACACGTTCACTACTCCAGGAAGAAACTCTGTACTCCTTACCAATAACCCCCCATTCTTTCTCTCTACAGCCTACTTTGCCTACTCTGGACATTTCATAGAAATAAAATCATATGCGGCCTTTTGTGCCTGGCTTCTTTCACTTAGCATAATATTTGAAAGGTTCATCTATGTTGGTTATAACATGTATCAGCCGTTCATTCCTTTTTATGGCTGAATACTATTTCACTGTATGGATATGTCACATTTGATTTACCCATTCATGGTTGATAGTCATTTGGGTTGTTTCCACTTTTGCTTCTTATGTATAATATTGCTGTGAACACTTGTGTACAAGTTTTTGTGAGGGCATATTTTCAGTTCTGTTGGGTATATAACTAGGAGTGGAATTGCTGAGTCAAGTGGTAAGTCCGTATTTAACTTTTTGAGAAATTGCCAAGTTGTTTTGCAAGGGTTTGGGTTGAGTTTGAGGTACCTGTGTGATGTCTGGGACGAGGGACCAGGGGAGGGAGAAGGAATGGGTGTCACAAAGTGCTGGGTCATATAGACATGTATGTAAGATTCTTGAGTGCAGAATTTTGGTTGGCTTTGTTCACTCCTGTATTTTTAGTGCCTAGAACACTGCTTGGCACGTAATAAGGGCTCAATCAATAAATGTTTGTTGAATCGCTAAATGAATGTGTGGAATTAGATCTCCAGGGAGAGTACAGAAGTGGAGATAAAAATCTGGGGACATGATGTATCTGTGACAGCTTACATGAGGTTCTGCCTGGGCTGGGAGTAAAAGCCAGGGCGATGGGGGCAGTTGGACATATAAAGAGGAATTACTGACTCAAGACAGTGAAAATCAGAGGATTATTTGTTATGCGCCTACTGCATGCTAATTTCCTTAATGAGAACGCGTGGGGAATCCCCTAGTCACCCAGACCTGCTTTCTTCCTGGGGCCCAGCCCACAGTTCAGTACGGGGGGCGGGGGGGACTTGCTCCTATTTGTTGAATGAGCAGCAGTGTTTTTGAGGTAAGTGCCATCACATCTGTTTTACTGAGAAAGCCAGCACTCAGAGGTGAGGCTAAAGTCACACAGCTGGTGGGTGGCTGTGCTGATACCTGAATCCTGGCTTCTGTTACCCTTTGGGGGCCACACTCTTGGCCACTCCACTATGTGGAGGGGTTCAGAACATGGAGCAGCT
Source organism: Phoca vitulina (assembly GCF_004348235.1). NCBI lineage: Eukaryota > Metazoa > Chordata > Mammalia > Carnivora > Phocidae > Phoca > Phoca vitulina. Next base: position 75,918 of record NW_022589831.1, read on the forward strand.
CCCCATCATCCCCAAAAGCTCCTCTGAGCTTGGGCATGGAGTCAGGATCCTCCCTGGAGGAAGGAGGCTGAGGAGGGCAGGGGTAGGTGATACTCCCAGTCCCCCTGATAAAGGCTGGGAGCGCGAGGACTGGAGCTTTTGACGTGTCCCGCCTGGTGCCATCTGGGACCTGCAGGGGGCAGCAGTGACCATGCTTAGGCTTGGGAAGGGGCTCCTCCTGGGCCAGGCTGAGGGAGGGGCCTGGAGAAGATGAAGTGGGGATCATGGGAGGGGAGAGGAAGACCTGGGTGGGCTGACTTCCTGGGGCCTGGGGTAGGGAGACCGCCCCCAGAGAGCTAGCACTGACTCTGGGACAGATGCGCAGAGAATTGCGGCGAGTCCTGAGCTCTGGGACACAGGAGAGGGACTTCGAGCTCTGCTTGGCCAGTCAGACAGAGCCACAGGTGAGCTCACAGATTTCTCCCAGATATACACAGCTACACACTCTGATGGGTACCACAGGTGGACACACACACTCAAACACAGAGTTACACTGACTCTCCATGCAGTCTTTCCCGAAGGAAATGGACTATACCCAGGACTCTCAGTTGTAAGCAACAGAAACGAAACCCAAACTGGCTTAAATAAAGAAAGGGGAAAAAAAACGAGGGGCGGGGGGAAGAAAGGGAATTTATTAGCTCATGTAACAGAAAAGTCCAGAAGTAGATTTTTTTAACATGCTTCAGGCATGGCTAGATCCAGGTGCTCAACCATTGTCAGGAGGCTGCCCTCTTCCATCTCCTTACCTAACTTTCCTCTAAATTGGCTTCATTCTCAGACTTACTCTCTGTGAGGTAGCAAGATGACTAACCATAGTTTTGGTCTTATAGCTACCTTCCTTAGCTATCTAACAGAAGGGATGTCTCTTTCCCATTAATTCCCAGAAAAATCCTAGCCTCCTTGCTGAAACTCCCCAGGTTGTGTGTCCATCTTTAGACCTATCACTGTTGCTAGGGCAATGGAACATTGATTGGCAAGCCTTGGTCATGTGCCCCACCCTCCCTACACCCAAGGCTTGGAAGGGGGTCAATTTCACTGACCTTCCCAGACAGAAAGTGGAGAACTCAAAGGAACAGGGGTTCTTCATGCTAGGAAGGAAAGGCCAGGATTTCCCAAGAAAGCTGAGAGGCCTCCAGCCTGAGTCACTCCACAAGGGCCTCAACTGGGGCCACATAATACAAGCCCTTCAGAGGGCCACTTGCCCCCTCTGTTTCCCTTCCAGTCCCCTTGCCAGGAGCTCCCAGCATGGCTGAGATAATCATAGCTAATATCTATGTGGTGCTTACTGCATGCCAATCCCCCTTCTAAGTGATGAACATGCAGTAAGTCACAGCAAGTACAATTAGTGCTATTATCGTTATTCTCATTTTACAGATGAGGAAACTGAGGCAGAGAGGATTGAATAGCTTATCCCAAACCACACAGCCCATGAGTAGTGTAGCTGGGATTCCAATCCATCCTCTTGGGCACCAAAGGCCAGGTTCTCAGCCATCATGTTCTGCTAGTTCTCAGTGGAAGAACCTCAGGAAGGAAGGAGCGCTCTGAGCATGAAGATTATGGTCCAAGAAGCTTGGCCTCTAGGCCCCAGCAAATCCTGCTCTTGGAAAAGGATCTGAAAGAGTCCTTCAGTGGATCTCCTCTCTGGGAATTAGTATTTTCCTAGTAAAAAGAAGGGTGGGACTTCAGGTACAGGCCAGCTCCGGGAAGCCGGTGAGGCTCCCCTGCCCCCGCCCAAGATGTAGCATTAGGAGCAGAGTGATGCATCTGGAGAGGGGAAGGGAAAGTATTTGACATGTCTGGCTGGTGCCAGAAAGGGCAGCAGCCGACATAGCCTCATGCCATCTTTGAATGGCCTGGCCCAGCTCTGACTCCTTTAACCCCCAAAACACCCCACAGGTGGGTGTTTGTCTACGAGAAGGGCTATCAGACCTCAAGTGGCCTCATCAGCAGCGTGTCTGTGAAACTCAAGGGTCTGGCCGTGACGCAGCTCCCAGACCTGGGCCCGCAGGTCTGGGATGTAGCTGACTACGTCTTCCCAGCCCAGGTGAGCTGACTCAGGGGTATACCTTCCACCCACAGGGCCTGGCTCAGAGTGGGGGCTGGGCTCTGTCCAATCTCCCTATTGGACTGGTCCAGCTCCTATCTCCCCCTGGGCTTCAGCTTCCCTAACTGTGAATGAGGGGCAAAAGCAGGTTGTAATATCATCCCATTCTGACATCATGGGGTATGGAGGCTGCTGGGTGTCACGTGGATTCTGGGGGCTCGTTGGGGCAGTGCTTGTGTTCTCGGGGCTGTTCTCCCAACTCAGAACCCTGCCCTGCTCTCCCCTACTCCTCATCTCCAGGGGGACAACTCCTTCGTGATCATGACCAATTTCATTGTGACCCCCCACCAGGCTCAAGGCTACTGTGCAGAGGTGAGGACTGCTACCCATCCCCTCTCCCCACTTCCTGGATCCACAGGGGAAAAGAAATGGAAGAGGAAGTCCCCTTGGGCATTGAAGATAGGCTTCCTCAGGGGGAAGCAATGGGGGAATCTTACGCACAGATTCACACAAAGTAACAGTCTGCTCTTGGCCGTGCTGAGGTTTCCCTCCCAGCTGTGTGTCAAGCAAGATGCTGAGCTTCGGTGCTCACCCAGCCCCCAAGCCCTAACGTCTCTGCTCCCTGCCCGGTGACCCTGGCAAGAGCACAGCTGGGCATGAGCCCAGAGGGGTCCTGGGAGGGGACTGGGGGAAGGAAGCCGTAAGCAAAGGTCACCCCAAGGCTGTCTAAGACTGCCTCACGACTTCCCTAGGGCCCTGGGGGTGGGAGGGGCTCTCCTTAGGACACTACCCAAGGGGCGTGGAATCAGCTGCTCTCCCTTCCCCCAGCACCCAGAAGGGGGTACATGCACAAATGACAGTGGCTGCATTCCAGGGAAGGCAGAAAGGAAGGCTCAAGGTAAGGTCGGCCTCCTCCCATCCCCCCCCCGCACAGCCCTAGTTCAGCTCCAGGCTTCCTCCACCAGGAAGTCCTTCCTGCCATCCTAGCCTTGGCCTGCCCTGTCCCAGACACAGCCACATTTCTGTCCTCAGCCTTCTGCTCTTGGGTGTCCCATCACTGGGGGCTCTTGGGGATGTGGGGCCTCCTCTCTATCCCCAGCTTGGAGTGGGCACCCATGGGCTCCTCCCTTGCTCCAGGCATCCGCACAGGCAAGTGTGTGGCCTTCAACGACACTGTGCAGACATGTGAGATCTTTGGCTGGTGTCCTGTGGAGGTGGATGACAATGTCCCACGGTAACGCTTTATCCATCCAGGGAGCCGGGAGCAGGTTCCCCAGCCCAGACAAAGGGGCATCTGGATCCATGTTCTGGAAAGGATCTGTCCTCCCTTCTTCCAACCCCACCCTTACCCCATCTGTATGGCCCAAGCCAATGATCCCCTGGCCCCTGGTTAAGGGGCCCGAGAGTCCATCATCACAGCACACCCATCCCACCCACCCCCACCCCCCCACCCCCCGCATACCAGGGCCACAGGAAGATCCCATAGGTTCTCACACCCCCACACCCATGACAAACGCTGCTGGGCACATGGGGGACTCCTGAGGAGGGGACGGTAAGTGAGTACAGTCTCCTCCAGTCCTGCCCTTCTCCAAGAGGCCGAGAACTTCACTCTCTTCATCAAGAACAGCATCAGCTTTCCACGCTTCAAGGTCAACAGGTTTGTGGGAAAAGGGGGCAGAAATGCAGGACCCCCCCCCCCCAAGGCTGCTCTAGCTGGTCTCAACTGTCTCTGTCACCTTCCATTCCTGCTGATTTCACTTTGGAGGCAGAAGCCTGAGCTGGGCTCCTGGGGTGGGCTGCCTTTAGTCTCCAAGGGCTGTGGAAGGGGGGTTTATGGAGCTTCTGAGGGATCCCCAGAGCTTTGGGGTGTGGCGGGCACCCTCCCAGCTGGCATTCTGCTGCCACCCGTGCCCTCCACCCCCATGTAGGCGCAACCTGGTGGAAGAGGTGGATGCGGCCTACATGAGGACCTGCCTCTATCACAAGATCTTGCACCCGCTGTGCCCTGTGTTCAAGCTGGGCTATGTGGTCCAAGAGTCAGGACAGAATTTTAGCACCCTGGCTGAGAAGGTATGGTGCCAGGCAAATGAGGAGGGCTGGGTCCTGGAACCAGCAGGTCAAAGAAGGCTTTTCAGTCCCAGATAACGCCCCCCTCAAGCCTCTCTGGTATGGGCTGAGTATATATATGGATTTATTCCCTAATGCTGAGGGCTCCTGAAGCTCAGGCCTGAGTCCTCAGCAGGGCCTGGTATGGACCTGACACAGAGCAGGTGCCCAGAATGAATGGACATGGGCAGACATTTTCACCTGGATGTTTGCTGAGGTCACACTGTTTTTTAAATATTGGATAAAAGCAGCTTGAATTCCATGCCCTATGGCCCCGAGAAGTCCTGTGCCCTGCTCAGGAATCCTGAGAATTCCAGAATCTGGGATTTGTCCAGTCACCTGGGGTTCTAAGAGAAGCAGTACCTTGTAAGGACCACAGACCTTTCTGACTGGGTTCGAATCCTGGCTCTGCCCCAATGAGCAATGCGACCTCACACTAGTCTCTTACCTTCAGTGTGTCTGAGCTTTTGCGCCTACGTAGTGGGGACAATAATAGTACCAGGCTCGTGGGGTTGTCCTAAAGATCAAGTGAGTTCATGCACGGGATGGCACTTCAGTACTGCCTGGCACGTGGTGACCCTGTGTCCATGTTCCCACATGATCATTCTCAGCCTTCTCCTACACTTGCCTGTTAGGGAAATCAGCTTCTTCTCTGTGATATCACACATACACACAAAACGTGCTCACGACACATTTATCTAGAACAGGGATCAGCAAGTTTTAAAGTTTTTCTTTAAAGGGCCAGAGATTAAGTATTTTCATCTTTGCAGGCCATATGGACTCTGTTCCAACCATTCAAGTCAGCTGCTATAGGGAAAAGCAGCCACAGAAAATACGAAAACAAGTTCGGCCCTCGGGCCTCAGTTTGCCAAACCCTGGAGGGGGTTTGCGCTGTAGCAAAACACACAACCAGAAAGCTGAATGTTAGACTTCCCTGTTCCTAGAACCTCCCTGCCACCTGCACTAGGAACTTTCACCCTCACCATCATCCACAGACACTTGCATACCTACCTCCTGCCTAATTGCCCAGCTCCACACACGCTCTGACCACTTCCCAACTCTCCTGTTGCTCAGCCTACCCCCACCTGTCCCTGGTCCTCACCTTGATCAGAGGAGCTTCACTTTCTCAAGTTTTCTCTTCCTAGTCCAGGTCTTTACAGACTCATTCTTTAATGCAACACTATTTCCTTGCCTTCCACACTGTGACTGTCACTAGGAACTCAGGAGTCAGTGATAAATGAGACAGACAGCCCCACCCTCATGGAGTTTATAGTCTTAGAGGAGATGGGTTAGTAATCCCACAAAATAAATAGACGATTTCAAAGTGACAAATGTTCCAGGAGAAAACAGGGACTAACAGGCACACGTTTTTAGCCTGGAGGTGGTCATTAGGGAAGGCCTTTCAGGGAAAGTGACCAAAGGATAAGAAAGAGCCAGCCTTGTGGAACTGGGGGGAGCTGTATGTGCAAAGGCCCTGAGGTAGAAAGAACTTGGTGTAGTCTAGAAACCATCAGAACGTTGGAGTGTGATGGGTGGGGGGTGGGGCCAGAGAGGGTGACAGGACCCCATCCTGCAGCAGCTTCTCAGTGTCTCTTCTCCAACAAAAAAATGCTCCCCCCTTCAAGAGATTGCTGGCACCAGGGTAAGACAGGAGTTTCTTTTTTTTTTTTTAATTTTTTATTGTTATGTTAATCAATACATTACATCATTAGTTTTTGATGTAGTGTTCCATGATTCATTGTTTGTGCATAACACCCAGGGCTCCATGCAGAATGTGCCCTCTTTAATACCCATCACCAGGCTACCCATCCTCCCACCCCCCTCCCCTCTAGAACCCTCAGTTTGTTTTTCAGACTCCATTGTCTCTCATGGTTCGTCTCCCCCTCCGATTTCGCCCCCTTCATTCTTCCCCTAAGACAGGAGTTTCTTGATCCTGAAGCCCTGGGTTTTAAACACCTGTGTCCCCGCAGGGCGGGGTGGTTGGCATCACCATCGACTGGAACTGTGACCTGGACTGGCATGTGCGGCACTGCAAACCCATCTACGAGTTCCATGGACTGTATGAGGAGAAAAACCTGTCTCCAGGCTTCAATTTCAGGTGCCTGCCAGGACCCCACCAGTGCACCCTTCCTTGGGCTCCCGGAACTCCTTGAGGGGTTTTCTACTCCCAGAACCTCTTGAGGCCAAGTAAGTGTCCCCAGGAAGAAAGCAGAAGGAAGCTGGGCAGCTCCCATTCTCCTGGGTCTGGCCAAGCAGGGAGCCCGCAGGGAACAAGACCTTGGCAGCCTGAGCCCCCACCCTTTGAGGCCCACCTGGCCAGGACTGGCGGGGGAAATCACTGACATCAGGAGTTAGGGTGAGGATTGAAGATAGCATTCCTGGAAGGGGGCCTGGGGTGTTGGGGGCATGGGACCGTCCTCATGGACCTCTGAGGGCTCCTGCTGAACTCCAAGAACACTGGACCCAAAACTGTTCTCCATCACCCTTTTCTGCAACCTTACCCTTTCCCCAAGGTTTGCCAGGCACTTCGTGGATAAAGGGACCAACCACCGCCACCTCTTTAAGGTGTTTGGGATTCGCTTTGACATTCTCGTGGATGGCAAGGTGAGTGTCCAGTGTGAAGGACAGCCAGACACATTCTTAGTTCCTGTGAGTGCTCGTTGGGTGTCCATGGTTATAGACCACAGGAAGTTGACTAGGCTTCATTCTGCAGTTTTATTGCTAATAACAGATGGGCCTGGGTACCCAGTGAGGGCAGGTCTTTCCAGCCGGTACCTCGCCTCCTCCACTACCTCCCTGTGTCCAGGGAAGAAGAGCCAAGGTCAAAACCCAGGGCTTCTAACCAGCAGCTGGGTCCCTGTGTAGAGCCAGAGCTGTAGGGAGCAGGCTGTGGGGCCAGCTAATGGTGGGGGTAGAGGGTAGAAAGGGGGAGCTCCTTGCCCCGGGTCTAGCCTTGGGGTTTCTGAGGAAGGCCTTTTCCACCTGGCTCCTTCTGACTGTTAATCCTTCTCTTCCTGGGCCCTGCCACCAGGCTGGGAAGTTTGACATCATTCCCACAATGACGACCATTGGCTCTGGGATTGGCATCTTTGGGGTGGTAAGTGCTAGGGTCACGGGGTCACTGTACTAAGGTCAGTCCCTCCCCTTCCACATCTCAGTGGCAGCCATAGTCTCTTACCTCATCCTTACTGAGCCCACCCCACCACCCCAGACCCACGTATGTCTAAAGAAACTGAGGCCCAGGGTTGGGGCAGGACAGAGGTGGGATGGGGTGGTCTTGATCTCCTGAGGGACCTGCAGTGCCTCATCCCCCGCTTCCAGAACCTGGAGTCTAGGTTGAGCAGGTTTGAGCCAGGCCCCCCAGCCAGAAAGGACCGATGTGGGATATGGATGGTTCTGTCCCTGCCCCCAGATCCCCATGCTCTCTCTGACCCTTCCCTGCCCTCAGGCCACGGTTCTCTGTGACCTGTTGCTCCTCCATATCCTGCCCAAAAGGCACTACTACAAGCAGAAGAAGTTCAAGTATGCGGAGCACATGGGGCCAGGGGCGGTAAGAGAACTCCCCGCGTGTGGGCCTTTCGGAGGCCTTAGGCCTGCACGTCTGTGTTGGGGGGCCAGCTGTTTCTCTGCAGCTGACTTTTTATCCCCTGCCCTGTTTACACAGGGTGAGCGTGACCCCGCAGCCACCAGCTCCACCCTGAGCCTGCGGGAGAACATGAAGGCATCCTGACCCTCAGCCCCTGCCTCCTGACTGGACACGGCATGAGGCTTCAGGCAGGGGCCCTGCTGGGGGCCCAGGACAGAACGGTCTCCGCAGGAGCTCTCCACGCTCTTAGCCAGGCAGACACTAGGCCTCGGCAACCCAGAGGGGACACTGGGAGAGACCTGAGCAAGTCTGGGCTCTGGCCCCAACTCCACAACCCCAAAGGGAGCTTCGCACCAGCCTCAGCCACTCCTGGTCTAGAGGGGCTGGGGCTGGGCAGGGATCCTCTCACACCCCTCCATCAGAGCTGTGTGCTTCTCTCTGGGCCCTCATGCACCGCACTGCCTCGTGTCTCCAGATTCATGCTTTCCCATATGGCAGACACTAGCCACGATGACCATTCAAATTTATATTAATTTAAACCGAATAAAATAAAAAAATCAGTTCCTAAAACTAGCCACATTACAACTGCTAAATAGAGACATGTGCCTAATGGCTGCCATATTGAACCACATAGACTATTGCAGAAAGTTCTATTGGACAACTCTGCTTGAGCCCTGTTTCTTACTGGCCCCAGATTTTCCTAGGGAGCTTATCAACAGTGCAGGCACCCGGGTCTACCTCAGATCTCCTGAACCAGAATCTCTACGGCTGGCCACAGATATGCAAGGATGGCAAACTCCCCAGGCCATTTCAAAGACTGAAGTTTAGGAACCGTTCCTGATTGGGTATCAGATTTAGTCTGGGCCTGCCTGACCTGGCTGCTGCAGGTTTTGAGTAGGTGTGTGGTATACCTACAAGTCACATGGTCTCACGTACACACCCCCATGTCCACACTCATCTGCATGCATACCCCCCTCCCATCCACACTCTGGTTTTGAACAGCTTGGGCCCTGCGAACACAACCATCTGAACGTACCTATGCCCTCAAGTACAGACACATGGTCCATGCCACAACACTTCCATGGAGACGTGCTTCTCCCTAAGTGCGTCAGGCCAGGACAGTCCTTTCAAGCCATGAATCCTCACTCAGCTACCTTGGGTTGGGTTGGAGCCCTGGCCAAATCCTGGGCTCCCTGCTTGTGGCCCAGCCTCAGCACCTAAGGCCTGCCCAATTCTGTCTGAACACAAGGTCTGGGGAAAGGGAGGGGTGGAGTACAATAAAAGGAAGGAGGACAGACTTCTGCCTTCTGTACTTTTCCCCACTTTTCCCTCTCTGAAACTAGGTGTCCCCATCTGTGGAATGCGGGGCTGAGCTGAGAGATCTTTGAGGTCCTCTGGATCTCTTGGTAGACAGTGGTGAGTCGCCACTTAGGCCCTGAGCCCAGCAGGGTCAGTGCTGGAGATCAGCTTACCTCTGTCCATGGGCCACTGTACCCAAACATTGGAGCTCTTTCTGGTCCTCCATGTACCCCTCCCACAGCTTTGAGAGGCTTGGCACTCAGACAGCAGACACTCTCCGGAGCGGCCTCAGGAAAGCAGGAATAAGAACAGGGCTGGCTGCTCCAGGAGAGAGACCTGAGGGAATCTCAACGAGGGGAGGAAGGTCTTGAATGGAGATAGTGTGGAAGGATTTTCCAGGGGCCCTGCGGTGGGCAAGACCTGCAGTCTGGACCTATGGCCAGGCAGGGTCTCTGGGAACCCCCCATCACCACACTCTATCTAGACCAGTGCTGTCCAATAGCAATGATGGAAACATTCTCTATCTGTGCTTCCCAAAATAGTATTCACTAACCACATGTGGCCACTAAATACTTAAAATGTGGCTAGTATAACCAAGGAACTGAATTTTTAATTTTATTTACTTTTAATTAACTTAAATCACCACACGTGGCTAGTGGCAGCAAGAAATGATATCGGACAGCACAGGCCAGCCCCCTCCCTGTCCTTCAGGCCCTTGACTTTCTGCCCTCTTCCCCACCTAAGAACCATTCTTCGGATTTTACAGGACAGAAACTCCCTCTTCTTCCCTCCTTTTGTTCTCCAGTCCTGCCTGCTTTTGCACCTCCTGCCCCCTTCCCTCCTGAATGATCCGAGGATTCCTCCTTTGTATCCAACTCTTCTATCCAGCCCAGAGGCCTCCCAGCGGAGGCCGCCTCACCTCTCCAGTACCTGCATCTGCTCCTCCCTTCGGCCTCCTCCTGGCCCTCGTTCCTCTGCAGCTCTGCCTGCTCTACCTTCACTGCCAACGTTCCAGAAAGACCTACACGTCTACACTTCCCTCTGTATCCCACCCTCTGCAATTGGCCTCCAGCCCCCACCCCCACTTCTCCTAAATGCCCTTGTCAAGGTTACCAACAGTCCTTGCTGCCAAATCCAAGCAGACCCTTCAGCCCAGAGCCTGCTTGGCCTGTCAGCCTCTGACACTGTTGACCAAGCCCTCCTTTGTGGAAAGATTTCCTTCCAACAGCTCCTAGGACCCACCCTCTCCTGATTTTCCAGCCAGACCAGTATACAGGGAAAAGACAGGTTTCAACCGCAGCTCTGCCAAGGGTCACTGTATGTCCTCAGGCAAGTTGCTGAACTCTCCAAGCTTCTCTGTGAGTCAGGGACAGTAATAGCCTCTCCTCAGGTTGGGGTAAGATAAGATCTGTAAAGTGCCTAGCACAGAGCCTGGCATACCAGTAGCGCTCTGTCTCTCCATCCAGCCTCCCTTTCAATGGTGGAGTCAACTAGTGTCCCTGGGTACCTCTTCTGTCTACGAGGATGCAACCCTTGGTTCTTAGCTGGGTATGTGGCTGCCTAGCATAGAAACTGCATTTCCTGCCTCCTCTTGAGGCTGGGGCTGGTCATGTGACTAAGTTTTAGCTAATGGATATATGTGGAAGTACCATGTGACACCTTTTGGGAACTTCCCTTAAAAGAGAGCTGGTGCAGATTCTTTGCCCTCTTCTTCATCCTTGTCTTCATCCACTGCCTGGAATGCATATGTGATGGCTAGAGCTTCAGCCACCACCCTGAACCATGAGGACAAGCGTCATAGGTTGCTGGAGCAGTAAGTGGAAAGAGCCACATCTGGAAGGTCTTTGTGGAGCAGAGCTGACCTACTGGCCTTGGTCTGTCTTCTCTGAGGCTCTTATGTGGGATTTCTGGTACCTGAGTCAAAACTGATCCTACTTGGTGCAGAAATCTTTCCTACTTAAAAACTTGAGTGTTCTGTCCTTGACCTCTGCTTTATTTGCTCTGAGTTATCTCACCCTTTCCCATGGCTATACTTACAATTATGGGTCTTTTCTGACAACTTCCAAAACTGTCTTTCTGGCCCAGCCCTCCTTCCTGAACTCTAGTCCCACATATCCAACCTGGGTGCCATATCTAATTATTCATTAGACAAACATCTTTTGAGCACCCACATGCTCATGATGTGTCAGACTGTATGTTGGGTGAATTAGACACAGACCCTGTCCAGAGGGGGAACAGGCAAGTAAACGGATGCTAAGTACAAGGAAATCCCTAGGAGGGGCTGCTAACCCATGCTGAGCAGTGAGGAGGTCATAGGGAAGGACTCCTGGCAGAAGGGGCATTGAACCAAGCCCTGAAAGGGGTGAGACAGGTAGGTGGTTAGGACTGAGATCATGGAGGGCTTGTTTGGACCTATTCTCAGGATACTGATGAGCCACAGAAGATTCCTAAGCAGGAGCTGACTAGTTAGACTTAGGTTTCTGAGAGATAGCTCTGGAGGCCAAGTGGAGAAAGGCCAGTAGGAGGAGTGAGACTGGGGATGGGGCTGCTGCAGCAATCCAGGTATACAAAGATGGTGGCCTGAGCTAAAAGAGAGGTGGAGAGCTGGAGAGAAATGAATGGATTCCAGCGATATTTAAGAGCCAGCATGAGCGGGGCTGGTTGGGGCTAGGGTGACTCCTAGTTTTCTGGCTCCAGACTGAGACAGGGACACAAGAGGCCAGGTTTGTGGGAGTGATATGGAGCTCTGTTTTGGGCAAGTGGTGGGGTGAGGTGCCAGAGGATTCACAAGTGAACTTAGCATAATTGAACCAAGAGCTGGTGAGCAATCCAGAGGAGAGGTATGGGGATGGGCAGAGTCCCCAGGAATTGCCACCGTAAAGGTCAGGACGTCCTGACCTCTGTCCCAGCTAGGCCATTCCTGCCGCCTGTTTCATAGAGCTCTTCCCCAAACATGAATCCGACTATCACCCCAGCACTCTGTGATAAATCCCTTCGTGTTTCCCCCCCCCGCCCCCCCCCCCCCCCCCCCCCCCCCACCCGTGTGCCCTTGCCCCAGCCAGGCCAAGATGGGAGGAGACAAAGGGTTTGGGGGACTGAGCACTAGGACTCTCCAGGTCGGGCTAAAAGGCCCAGGCCGCGGTTTGGAGGGATCTGGGGGGAGGCCAGGTAGCCTTAACTGGGGCGTCGGGGGCGTGACGAAGTCCAGCCCCGCCGCAGGGGGAGGGGCCCCTCCTGAGCCACTGCCCGCCGTGGCCCCTCCCCTCCGGGAGCCGGGCGGGAGTCCCGGGCACTGATTGGGCGGCGCCGCGGGCCGCGCAGCACGACCAATGAACGCGGGCGGGGCGCAGCGGCGGGCGAGGGAGGGAGAGCTGTCTGGAGCCGCGGCGCGGGCGGTCTGAGCTCTGCGATCCCAGCCCGGGGAGAGGCGGCTGGGGCGGGGCGCGAACCTCGGGAGCGAGCCTGGTCGCCCGCCCGGCCGGCCGCGGAGACTGTCGCCAGGCGCCGAGGTAGGGGTCGGTGGGGAGGGGACCTGGGGCGGGGAGCGGGAGGGGACGAACGCCTGAACGTCTGCTCGGAGCCTGTAGGGAAGAGGGATGGTCTACGAGGCCGCGTCTAACGAGGGCCTCTGGGACCGCATTGGTGCGGGGATCCTCCCCCCTTTTGGGGGGCCGGATCTACGAGGTACCTCCCGGAGCCCGCTTCTATCTGCGCCGGCAGCCTGGACCGCATCTATGCGGGCACTCCGCCATCTGCGTCGCTTCCCCAGCTCTAGTCTGCGGGGCTGCGTTCATACCCAGCGCACTACCCACCCCCGCCCCAGCCGTGGGTGGGAGGCCGTGTCTCTGCAGAGTGGGCCCAGACCTGTGCACCCACGTGTGGATCAGCGCGGGGTGCTCCTCCTACACGGCTCTCCGCTGAGTCTTCCTGCAAAACCTGGGGAGAGGCGGGGTGGGGGGTGGGGTTCTGGATGAATGGGACAGATGTGGCGTGTGGCTTTAGCTGCGCAGTAGTCCCCCTGGATGGGGCCCGGGTGGAGGGGTTGGAAGAAGCGGGCACTGCGGCTTCAGGGGCCTAACAGGCACGGAATTGGTGGCTCGAATAGTGCACACGTGCGCGGGGACCTGTGTGTGGTGTTTGGAGGTGGGTGTGCGTGTCACGTGGACACAGGAGTGTGCCTGTGTGTCTGAGGGGAGTGCATGACTGGATGGAGTGGTGTGTGAGGGCCGATCACATGGACGTCGGCGTGCGACGTCGGTGTGCGCATCTCTGGGCGTATGTGTGTGTCTGGAGGGTGCAGAGGTGTGTGGAAAAGGTTATGCCCCAGGTCCCAGGACTGTGCCTTTGTGGGTGCATATGGGGCTGTGTATCTGCCAAGTGGGCCAGAGCATCGGGAGGATCCCACCACTCGTGTCCTTGAGGATGCGCCGGCCCCGCACAGCCCTCACTCCTTCACGCAACAGGTACAGATTGAGCACCCACTGTGTGTCAGACCATGTCCTAGGCTCACGGGCTCTGGGGACCCTTGCCTCCTCCTTGGCCTCTCACCCTCAGTCCCCACAGCGGGCAGGGGGATCATTTTAAACCTCATCCAACTGGGTCATTGCCCTGCTCAGAACCATCCTCTGGCTTTTGAGGCCTCCTGGTCTCTGTCCACAAACCCCTCCAAAGTCGAGCCCTGAGTCCCAGCCTGAAAATGGCTGTCTGTCATGCACAGTGAGAACTTCCATCCTCTCCCCTCTGAAATCCTTACTCAGTGGTCATGAAAGAGCTTACATACCACCTCCTCCAGGAAGCCTTCCCTTGGGCCAGGCACAGCAAATGGCTGGGCCTTCTCATCCAGGTGTAACTCTGCTCGCCCGGGTACCTCTCACGTGCAGAACCCCACTCCAGCAACATTAGCCGCTTGCTGTTCCTCAGACTGTGAGCACTATCCCACCTCACAGCCTTTGCAGGTGCTGGTTCCCCTGCTGCAGTGCCCTTTCCAGCTGTGCACACTGCCTGCCTCCTCACTTCCTCCAGCTTCTACTCACATTCTACAGAAAGGCCTTTCTGACCACACTATAAATAGTACCCCCCAGCCCCTACTCTTGATTCCCCTTACATGACTGTATTTTTCTCCATAGCACATACCACTTGACATATATCATCTGTTAATTACTGCCTTTCTTGTGTATTGCTTCTTGCCCCTACTAGAAATTAAACTGCCTGGAAGCAGGGACTTTGTCTTTGTGCTTCACTGGTTTATTTCCCAGCACCTAACATGGGAGGTGCTTATGGGATATTTGTTGCATGAATGAGTGACTCTGGGCACATATGGCAGGTGCTTATGGAATATTTGTTGCATGAATGAGTGACTCTGGATTTGCATCCCAGGAGTCCGTGTCTCTGGTTGCTCCCTACCCTGTGAGCTCCCTGTCTGAGGCTAGGTCTCCTCTTCTTCTGTCCTCCAGATTCCAAGTTCCTGGAAGGCCAGGTGTGGGAAAATTGTGACCACATTTGCATGTTAGAAATACTCCCTCTAGCAACTGGTGTGGAGGAGGGTGTGGGGTGAGGTCAGGGTATGAGCCTGGAGGTGGGGAGACTGTGTGGCAGAAGCAGTGGGAAAGAAAAGCAGAGGCCTAAGTCCTAACTTAGTGGCCTCACCCAGCAGTGGGGAGATCAAGGAGGGCTCCCAGAGGAGGAGACATCTGAGCTATCCTCCAGCAGCAAAATAGAGGGAGGTGTGTCCCTGGCAGAAGGCACAGCTTGTACACAGCTTCTGGCAGCAGAACAGAGTCTGCAGTTTGGGAAGCTGCGAGTGGCGTGATGCAGCCAGAGTAGAAAGTAAGTGTGGGGCTAGGGGAGCAAGGATGGGCGAAAGGGAGAAGATGGGCTCCCGGGTTTCTGGAGAACTGGGAGGATGACGGTACTTTTACCTCTGCAGCAGGCAGAGGAGGAAGGGCAGACTTGGGGGAAATGCTAAGTTGAATGGGAACCCTGTGGGTCTGAGCTGCCCAGGAACATGGTGGGCAGGAGGCAGCTGGCTGGAAAGAATTGGGCTGGAGGTACAGACCTGGTGTGGAAGATGAGGAGGGGCAGAGATAGAGGGTGATGCCCGGAGACCATCAGCCAAGACGTGCTGAAGATGCACTGAGGGTTGCCATGCCAAATTGGGTACAGAGCCCACCTCAGTGCTTGGGGCCCCTCCAGGGATGATGGGAGGGGCGTCCTCCCAGTAGGCATCCTCAAGCATGACTTGGCACGAGATGCCTGGGCCTCCCTCAAGGAGAACTGAGTCATCCCGGGCGGAGGCGGGAGCTGCAGAGGGTACCCGTTGCCAGGGCTGTCCAGACACTTGTCAGGAGCATAAGCACAGCGCCTGCGAGGCAGCCTGGCGATGTCAGCGCGACCTTCTGTGTCTGGCCTGGATGGCTAGATCGCCTCCTTGCAGCTTCCCCTTCTGGCCAGTTTTTGGATGGCCAGGCCATGTCCTCTCTGCCTGGATGGTGGGGGCCGCTCAGCCTGGCCCTGAGATTCACAGCAGCCTTCCGGAATTCAGAGTGAGGTCTGAGTGGTGCCTGAAATCATCCCAGGAGGGGCTGCTTGAACATTTGGACAAGAGCAGGGTCTGCCTGCTCTCTCCTGTCTGGGCCTCCTCCGAGCGACCCACGTCGGGGGGGCACATCCTGAGGAGGAGGCCAGGCCAAGCAGGCATCTGGAACCAGGGTCTGCACGCTGGAAGTAGCCAGACACCTGGGGGTGGGGGGCATAGCCCGAGGGGGTTAATGTGCCAGGCCATCCTGGAGCCAGGGGGCAGATATGGGGTTCTACATTGTACATCAAGGCTCTCTATCTTGGTGGCTTCTGGATATAGACACATCCTAGCCCTGTATCACTCGGGGCACGGACTGCTTCTCTGTCCACGATCTCATCTACTTCCTTCTATAGCCCTGGGAGTTGGCAGGATGGCAGCCTCCTGCTTGATTCACATGTGAGAAAACGGAGGCCCCAAGAGTCTCAGTGACTTTTCCAAGGCAACACGACCCAAGTCTGGAAGGACAGGATTAGGGTAGCTTTTCCCAGTGAGAGAGGGCCTGAGTCTGGTCATTCTTGGCTACAGGACCGGGCTGGTCCCTGGGAGGCTCTCCATGCCCATAGAGTCCATGCTGGGCCATGAGCCTGGGGTCCTAGCCTGTCTGTCGGTCCTTCTATTTGCCCATGTAGCCCCTAGTTGCCTACCCAGTCAGTTTCAACAAAGTGTCTACCGAGGCCTCAGCTTGGGGAGGACCCTGAGAGCCCCCCTGGGTGGCCCCTCAGAGAGGGGTGGCACCTGCCCAGGACACACAGCCCAGCCTGGTGGACAGGTGACCATGTGGGAAGTTCAGACTTGACCTTCTGAGATCAGGTGTCCATGCAGACCCCACCCTGCATTCTGCATTCATGTACAGGAAGACTAAAGGCACCCAGTGCACATTAACACATTTACACACCTGTGTAGACCACACCGCTAGAGTTCTGTCCCCATGCAGATGCGCTTCTCTGTGTGGACTTTTCCACCCCCGCCCCCCACAGACGCACACTGTGACCCCAGCCCACATCCCTGCTTGCACACGTTCTCTCACGTGTGGACACATGCCCTCAGATGCATAGCCTCAGGTGCTAGGCCCCGTCGCCTGGACATGAGGCTGGAACTTGGGGCCTCCCCACTGCCTCCTGCGCAGACATGCTTAGTCACCTGAATTTGATCCAGGCAGGAGGGAGGGTGGAGGGCCTGACGTCAGCCTTCATAGCCGCCTTATGCCGCCTGCACATCCATCTGGGCCACAGCGTGTCCTAGGCAATCGCAACAACAGCTGCACAACAACTCACTTTTACGGAGCTTCCCCAGTGGCAGACTCAGGCCTGAGCCCGGTATGGGTAGTGTTCACACCTTTTCACCCCATGACTACCCAGTGAGGTGAGACTGCTATTAGCCCCATTCCATAGATGAGGAAAACTGGGGCACAGAGGTGAAGTCACCTGCCCATGGGCCCACACCAGGAAGAGATGGAGCCTGCAGCCTGGCTTTGGAGCCTGGGCCCTTAACCAGGGAACAGGACCCCAGGTTGGAGGAGAGGGACTTCTGCCTTGACTCACTGTGTGAGCCTGGGCCCATCCTTGGCCCTTGCTGGGCCTCACTTTCCCATCTGAGAAAAGGGAAGGAAGGGAATTAGAGGAGGATGGCTTCTTGCTGGGATAACAGCTTCAGGGAAATCATATGCAAATTGTATGGGCCGGGGCCACCTGTGGCCTCTGCCCATCTGGAGGCTGCAGAGCAGAGAGCTGGAGCTCCTGATACTGATTCACTCCCTACCATGGACTGGGGCCCTGGGCTTGCTGGGGTCCCCTTTCTGAGGCTGCTTTCCCAGGTCTATTGGGGACAGCACTATAATGATCACTATGGCAACCACTCATTCATTCAACATATATTTATTGAGCTCCTACCATGTGCCCGGTACTGCTGCAGATACCAATGATCTTATGGAGACAAGGCAGACAAGAGCCCTAATCTATGGATTTTATATTCCAGTAGAAGGAAAGGGGGGGCTATATGGGGTGACGGTGAGGGGCAGCAGAATGGTCCATCTCCAGGGAGCAGTGGAATGGGCCAGCCAGGCTTGGAAGGCTCCCTTCAGCCTTGGCTTCCTCCTTCCTGCAAGTGGCCTGGTTCCTAAAGCCTCCCTGATACATCAACTGCATTCACTGCCCCCCCCCCCATCTCTTTTAGGGAGGACTCCTTGATGCCTCAGCCCTACTCACCTTCCTCACCTCCTTTGGAGAGGCCTTCCTGATGTTCTAGCTCTACCTGGCTCCCTCACCTCCTCCAGGGAGGTCTCCCTGATGTTCCAGTCCTGCTCATTCTCTCATTTCCTCCAGGGAGGCAGCCTTGATGCTCTAGGCTCACCAGCTGCCCATTTCTCTAGGTCCAGCCTTCATGTCTTTTCCTATTGCCAGTCTGGATTCCCTTCCCCCTTCCTTTCTGTGTGTCAACATCAGCTCTACCACCTTTGGGTTTCTACTCAATTCAACACACTGTGTGCCAAGCACAGGGGTTCTGGATGACACCCTTGCCCACTCTCCATCTCTAAGCCTTGTTGTGGCCCTAGGGAATCTGAGAAGGTCCTGCATCAGAGTACAGAGGGAGAGACTGAGGCTCAGAGTCAGGAAGGAGCCTGCCTCAGACCCTACAGTAGGTTGGCAGACAGGATTGGAACCCAGTCCAGGATCCTCTGTGGCCAGTGGACTCTAGTGAGCCCTACCTCCTTGACATCTGTCAAAGCAAGGTGATGGGGGAACAAGGGCTACGTTCTTAAAGTCACTGTGTGAGTACAGAGGAAGTTAGCACCAGACAGGAAGGGCAGAGGGTCAGGAGTCCACTCACTTCCTTTTCCTTAGAAGATGCTGAGTCTGGCCCAGGAAGGCGGAGGGGCATTGGGCTGGGGTGGGGCAGAGATGGAGTCCCAGTCTGAGTGTCAGGATTCAGCCTGGGGTCAGGGTTCTGCCCAGGGTTGTGGTTGAAGGGGAGGGCTGGGGCTGGGGTCGGACATTGGTTTGGGGTTCAAGCTGGGCCCAGTCCTTAGCCTGGGGCCTGGTTTGGGACTTGGAATGCAGTAGGGTCAGGGTGGGTGTAAGGCCAGGCCATGGAGAGCATTTCGGCGTGAGCAGCTGTGACAAATATTTTAGGCACACAAATAAATTGGAAGGAAAAAACCAGGAAAAATAAGGAATGACCTGTTAGTTTAGTGGAGTTTCTCTTAACAGCCACCAAAGCAGCAGCTCCTCCCTAATGGACCCTGTCGTAGGCTACAGACTCCGCTGGGGCAGGAAAGGGAGTCATGGGGGATGGCAGACTTGCTTGGTGGTCCTGGAGAGGCCTTCCTGGAGGAGATAAGTGACTGGCTTGGAGTACCAGGGAGGCCTCTGCCTGACCAGCACCCAGCTCAGCTTCCAGCAGCAAGACTGGAATGCTCTGCAGTCAAGGGTGGGGCTGGTGAGTCACTGGGCTGTCTGCTGGATGGGGCCTGAGCTGACCCTGGACTCTGTTTCTCCCAGTGCTGCTGGGCCTCTTTGTCCGGACTCCAGAATATCAGCTTCTCCCTGCTTCCCTGTGAAGCCGGCAAGGCAGACATGACCACCCCTGTTTTACAGATGGGGATACTGAGGTCTAGAGGGCTGCGATGCAGCAGAGCCAGATGAGCTCCCAGAATTCCTTTAGTTAGTAGGGACAGACCTGACTTTGGATGCTGGCAACTCAGGCAGAGGGATCAGGTAGGGCAGAGTCACGGAGGTGGGACCTAAGGGTTGTGGCTACATTGGGAGAAGGGCCTGGAAATCTGACCTCCATACCCTGTGGCCAGCATTGAAGCTTTCTCTGTCCTCTCTTCTCAGGTTCCCAATAAGGCTGCACAGAGGACCCCCTTAACTGTGGCAATGGAGGGGGGCCCAGCAGTCTGCTGCCAGGACCCCCGGGCAGAGCTGGTGGAACGAGTGGCAGCCATTGATGTGGCCCACTTGGAGGAGGCAGGAGGAGGCCCAGAGCCTGCCAGAAATGGTGTGGACCCTCCGCCAAGGACCAGAGCTGCCTCCGTGATCCCCGGTGGTGCTTCAAGACCCCCCCTAGGCCGGCCCAGCCTCTCAGCTAGGAAGTTCTCCCTGCAAGAGCGGCCGGCAGGAAGCTGCCTGGAGGCCCAGGCTGGGCCTTATGCCACAGGGCCTACCAGCCACATCTCCCCACGGGCCTGGCGGAGGCCCACCATTGAGTCCCACCACGTGGCCATCTCAGATGCAGAGGTTGGTGGGGCAGAGCTAGGGGGTCCCTGTGAGCTTCTCAGTGAAGATGCTTTTCTGTCCCGGCCCCTGTCACACAGCTGCCTGGCCTTTGCTTTTGCATATCCCCCAGAGTTGAAGAGCCTGCTGTCTCACAATATGGCTCTTCCCACCAGGGGAGCTCCGACTGAGCCAGTCACTGCCTCCTACAAGTCCCACCATTCCTACCCTTAGGCCAGGCCTCAGAAATAGGCCCCTCCCTTGTCCCCCAAGAAGTCCTCTTAGAGATTTGAAGATAGGTAGTATGTCTGCCCTCCCTACCATGAGTCTAACCCAACTTTAGCCCCCACTTCTAATCCTGCTTCTTAGAGTCTCCTCTGACTCAGAAGCTGCCAGTGTGTTTCCAGCCTCTGTTCTTGCTTCTGTTTCTCTGTCCCACTGGCTCTGTCCTTGCCACTTAGATCTGAAAGTGAGTCCTAGTACCGAGCGAGCAATCTACCGATTGCAGAGCCTGGGCTTTTTATGCCTGAGTGGGGACTCTGGTCTCTTGTCCCTAAGGCTCTCCTCATCTTTCTGGTCCATGCAGCCAAGACCTTGCATTTAGCTGCTTCTAGAAATACTTGCTCATGTGTTTCAAACAGATGAAGGTCTCCCAGACGCCAGCGCTCAGGCAGGAATCAGGGCATTTTTCCTTCACCGCTTCCTAGGCAGTAAAGTACAGCCATGGCTCACCATTCATGTTTGCAAACACCATCCAAGGCCTCTTGTCACTTTTGATGGCATGGACACCGCCACGTTTCCCCCCATCCAGACTTGAAAGGTTGATGAGATGTGGGGTCTGAGAATGAGGGGCCCAGAGCCAGGATTGGGCCCTGAACAGGCTCCTGAGGTGGGATCCACACTGCCTCTGGGTCAAGCTTTACCTGATGTTCCCCTCTTCCTCCCCCCCCCCCCCGGACTGTGTACAGCTGAACCAATACAAGCTGCAGAGTGAGATTGGCAAGGTAGGACTGGGGCAGGCGGTGGGGACTTTTCTCTTGAGGCTTTGTGGAGGCAGCCTGTCAGGATCCTCTGCTTGACGGTTCCTTCTCCCCTGGGAATGTGAGGCAGAGCCAGAAAGGCCCCAGCTTAGAAGTGAAGAGAGTTTTGTCCTCTAGGAGGTATCCAGGGAGGGTGGGAAATGATTCCCCATTCCTGATTCCTTAGTTTTTGATGGAAGACAAAGAGGGACTGAGGGAGCATAGAGCTGTGTTGAGCCTGGCAGAGGCAGTTCCCGGGGCGCAGGAGCCCTCTCCCTGTCCGCCAGAAACGTATGCCTGCTGGGGGCCAGCTGGTGGTGGGGGTGGTGGTGGGCTGTGGAGGGAGGGGGCCGGAGCTGTTCGGGCTGCCCATTCCCTGAGCTAGTCCGGGGTGGGGCTGACCAGTGCCTATTTCCAGGGTGCCTACGGCGTGGTGAGGCTGGCCTACAACGAAAGTGAGGACAGGCACTATGTGAGTCTGGGGATGGGAGGGAGGTGTTGCCCTGGGCCAGGCCCCAGAAGCCTGGGAAGTGGGACGCTGCTGTGCTGGGAAGACCGAGGACAAGGTTGCCTCTAGGGGGCGTGAGCTCCTGTCCCTAAGGGTATGCTTGGTAAAAGGAGTAAGCTTCTTGACCCTGAGAATATGCCCGCAGAGGCTGGGCCCCTCTGAGGGGAGAGCTCCAGAAAGGCTTATTGGGGAAACGGGGGGAAGACCTAGACTCAGATGTGGCCGCTTCCTAACCCGGCTTACCCACACACCTAGGCCACACCTTCAGCTCTGGTGGCAGTCACCAAGTGTTCCTTTCTGGACCTCTATCCACATATAACCAGCCTGTTCTAGCTCCTGGTGGCTACCCACAAGTGACATTTCTGCCCCTCCCTCCTCAGGCAATGAAAGTTCTTTCCAAAAAGAAGTTACTGAAGCAGTATGGCTTTCCACGTATGTATCTGCTGGGTCCTGTGCTTGGGAGCTCCTTGCCTGGGGCCAGAGAAGGAGGGGACCTCGGTCCCTAGCTAGTTTTTTTAGGGCTGGGGTAGAGGTGGGGACAGCATGAGCAAAGGCCTGGTGGTGGGAATGTGCTTGGTGGGTCGGTCTTATAAGATTCTTGCTTGAGGCTGGTTGCAGGGCCATGATGAGGCCCAGCCTCCTGCAACAGGGGCTTGACTCACCTTCCTGGTCACAGGTCGCCCTCCTCCAAGAGGGTCCCAAGCCACCCAAGGAGGACCAACCAAGCAGCTGCTGCCCCTGGAGCGAGTGTACCAGGAGATTGCCATACTGAAGAAGCTGGACCATGTGAATGTGGTCAAGCTGATTGAGGTAGGAAGCAGTGGTGAGTGGCTGGGAACTCGTGCCCAAGTCCTGTGCTTAGGAACACTCAGCGCAGACCTAGGGCTCTCCCTGCAGGAGTAATGTGGCTAAGGCCTCCAAAGACAGAGCTAGACTTGGGGTGGGGGCTATAGGGAGGCTTCAGGGGTCAGTTTAGGCTGGTCTGGGATGTTCTCAAGGTCTCGGTGAGGGTAAGGGGCTCAGGGTTGAGGGTCCGTGATTTTTGAGGCCTCGTCTATCTGGTGCCTGCACAGTTCCTGCTCCACTGTCTGGGGTCACTGCAGAGCATACTGGGGGCACTGGTGAGTACAAGGAAGTCTGGGGCTCCCACCCCATGCCTCCCCCACCCGTACTCCCATGTCTGTTCCCTCTGACTAGGTTTTGGATGACCCAGCTGAGGACAATCTCTATTTGGGTAAGTGACCCAGCTCATTCCCAAAGCAGCTTACCTGGGGTCAGTCCGAGGGCTCCCCAGGGACACACGTGAACTTCAGATGGGCTGTGTGAACATGTTCTCAAGCCCTGGATTCCCTTGCCTATCCCTGCCAACCCAGGCTTAGAATATCAAGTTAGATTCAACAAATATTCCTAAGCCCCCACTCCACTAATCAGAGAGACAGTGGATCAGGTAGATGCAGGAAGCAGGCTATGGGATATGGGTTCCCAGACCCTGTCTAATAGTTCTGTGCCTCAGTTTCCTCACCTGTAAAATGGGGACAATGTATCCACCTCATAGGGCTGTTATGAGGAGTAAATGAGTCATTATATACAAGATTGTTGTTAATGTTAATTTCATGGCTGGGTTTAGAGGCCCTGAAAAGGGGCAGAAAGAACACTGGCTTAGGAATTAAGGCCAAGGCTTTAGTCTTCACTCCCTGTCCTACGTGCCTATCTGCTATGACCTTTAGGAAAATTCCTGCCCCTTCTCCAAGCCTCAGTTACCTACCCCCTTCCCAGAAAAGGAATCCATGCTGAATCAGATGAGGCAGATCCATAGTAAAACTACTCTCACCCATTTACTTCCTCTGATACCCTGGGACCCTTGTCCCATCCCTCCCTCAGGTATGCTTGGATGCCTGACCCTCTCCTATCTTCCAGAACACGGGAGGGACCTTGGCATCACCTACTTTGCTAGCCTGGCTGCACCTTACTTACTTTTTCTTTTCTTTTCTTTCAGTGTTTGACCTCCTGAGAAAGGGGTGAGTTCCCCTTCCCAGTCAGGCAGGCCAAGTCTAATCCAGGCCTTCTTTTCCCTCCCTGTGTCCCTAATCCCAGGGTCAACTACTCTAGGAGAAAGCAGAGGCCAAGGCCCTGCCCTTGGGGAGCTCTAGTCTGGGGGAAAACAAGAGACCAAGAGGACAATTCTTTGAAGTCTGATGGGGGTCAGTGAGGCTGGAACATTCAGTGAGTCCTCTGAAAGACGGGGTGGGTTTTGAGCCAGGCCTTGAAGAACTGGAAAGATTATGAGGGAGGAGAGGGAGAAGAAAGGAGTGTTTCTCAAGCAAATATGTAGAGATGGGGCTCTTACCTGGATTCAAATCACAAACAGTTCTTTCAGCTTTACAAGTTTATGAGTTGGGTGGGTGGGACTCCATTTGCTGCCATTTACAAGAGGGGAAGCTGAGGTTCAGCGTGGGAAGTGGCTTGCCCAAGGTCACACAGTTCTAATTCATGTCTGCCCTATTTGGCCTTCCCAGGGTATTTGCAAAGCAGCAGACATGGGGTAATGGGCACAGGCCTGGGTGGACCAGAGGTCCTAACTGTCCAGACCTTGAATATAGGCTACGTATGGCTTGTGATTTGTCTCTCTGCGGGGAGTGGGGGTGCTAAGAGTAGCATCCTTCTCAAGATTCAGAAGCTTTCAAATATTTTTGACCTTCATATGTTTTACATTGCCATCCATATCTGTAAATGAAACCAAAGTTTTACAAAACATTGCATATCTTTATTACATGTGATATACTCTGATAATTCTACTGCATTAGAGAAACAAAGCATTAGCTAACCACTAAGAGGATTTCATGACCCTCTATTAGGTCTAGACCTACAGTTTGAAAACCACTGCTCTGAATGACATCTTTGTAACAGTTCGGTTATGGAAAATTAAGTACTTAGAAGAAGGAATACCGAGCCAATCAGAAATTAAGATAAAGCTAATTTGAAATTATAATGATTGTAAAGGGATATTTGGGTCTGTGTGTGTTTTAAGTGTTTCATTATATGGGAGAACTAGCTAATGTCTTGGGTTCTGGGGAGCAGTTTGAGCATAGAGGGCTCCCGGGAAGTCCCGAGGGGCCTAAATGGCCCAGCCCCTGTCCCGCTTCACCAGCTAGTCAGCTTTTACTCATTCTGATTCAGCTGAACACTGCTCCTCCCCACCCTTCCTGTAGGCCGGTCATGGAGGTACCCAGCGACAAGCCCTTCCCGGAGGAGCAAGCTCGTCTCTACCTGCGGGACATCATCCTAGGCCTTGAGTACTGTGAGTGAGGGGCTGCGTGCCCCCGGAACAGGGGTACAGGGGAGGGAGACACCGGAAGGGGTGGGGCCCAGGCTGAGCTAGCTCTTGGCAGTTCTTGTCTGTCAGCGCGGACTACCAATCAGCTTCATTTGGGGGCGTGGCGTGGTCTGGGGGCGGAGCCTAGCATCTCCTGTGGGAAGGGGAAGGGAGTGGTGGCCGACTTCCCTGGATGCCTGGATGCCTGGATGCGTGCGGGTTGCCTCGCGTGGCTAGTCACCATCAAGTCGGGCTGTGCCTGGGGTGTTCTCTGTATCTCTTCTGCTGAGTAGTTCTTAGCCAAGGCTTAACCTGTGCACAGGGCCTCAAGAGATGTAGGAAGGGAGAGATTTACATCGGCTGTCTGTGCTGTCATGGGTGCGGAAGGGTGTGTTTACTGTGAGGGCCCTCAGGTGATGAGAGCTCAAGAGGGAGGATGTTAGCATGGCCTCTCTCTCTGGAATGCACTTATTCATTCATTCATTTACTTCACTTACTGCATTCGTATATGAGTACCTGCTAAGGGACGGCTAGAGGCAAGGAGATGACAAAGACCCGGATGGGAACTCCGGGATCTCACAGCCTCGTGGAAGGAACGAGAAACGAAGCAGGCAGCTATAGTGCAGTGCCTGCTAAGGCTGGAGAGGCCCACGGCTGTCAGAGCACTGAGGGGAGGCTTCCTGGAGGAGGCCACTTGTGACAGGGTCCTGAAGGATAAGTAGGAGTTCGCTGGCCAGGCTTGAGGGATGATGGATGGGAGCGAGTATGCGGAGCAGAGCCTAGCAGAGGCACAGCGGGCAGTGGGCATGTCCTATTTGAGAATGGGGAGAAGTAAAGTCTGGCTGAAGCCTGGCCCTGAGGGTGGTGAAACATGATGCTGGGAAGCTATTCAAGCCACACCAGGAGGGCTTTCCTGACTTTATCCTGTCAGCATTGTCAGCCCCTGAGGGCTTTGAGAAGGGAGGGGCATGACAGGATTTGCATCTTAGAAAGCTCTTTCTGGCAGCTGTGTGGTGGCTAAGTAAAGGGCAAAAGGTGGCCAGCTGGTTAGGAAAGAGGCTTTTTCTACAGCCCAAGTGACAGATGGTGAGGCCTGGATCAGGACAGTGTCAGTGGGGAGGAGACATGAAGGAGGTGAGCGGGAACAGCGCTGGATGACTGATTGGCCATGGGGAGGGGAGTGCCCTCAGACACCTAGGTTTCTGGCCTGGTTTGGGGTAGCCGAGTGGTGCCCATCTCTCTAGAATCTTAGCTTGGTTTATCAGGAGCATATTCTCTCCCTGGGTGAACAGGGTGAGGACCTAGCAGAGATGACAGGAGCCAGGATTATCTTTCTCTCATTTGAGTTGCTCCAGTGCCCTCTAATTAATACTCTCTTTGTATATATGGGGAAACTGAGACACACAGACAGGAGGGCTTTGCAGATAGTCCCTCTCAAGGTCTAGACTTATGGGAAGGGGGCATTTCATCCTGGGTGTGAAAAGTGGCAGCCACAACCCTATACCAGGTTGGCTTCCACCCCTTCCTGTCCTGGGCCCTTCCCTTCAGCTGAGGGCCTGCTGTCCTCCATCCTCTGTTCTCCACCCACCACCCAAAAACAAGCTAATCCCATCTGGCTTTTGGTAAAGCCTTATCAAGACCCAGCTAATCATAGTGAAGGGCTTCCCAGAGTCCATTGGTCAGAACCAGGGGCTGGACAGGCAGATGAATGGAGGCACCAGGCACTGAAGGTGTGATTCTGTCCTTGTGATTCTGGTCCTCTAGGGGAGGGTCAAGGCTTCTTGGGGAAGGCTCTGTGGTCAGGGAGCCCAGGCCTGATTCTTAAAGATGGGGCAAGTGCAGCAATGCAGGTATGAGAGCAGTCAGATCTGGAATATAGCTTAGAAGTTGAGCTCATAGGACTTATTGATGAATAGGATATGGAGTCTGAAAGAGGAGTTGGGGATGATCCTGAGGTTTTTGGCCTGAGCAACTGATAATGTGCCATTAACCGAATAGGAAAGACTAAAGGAGGAACAGGGGTCTTCTGTTTTGTTTGTTTGCGGGGGGTGGGGGGGGTACGTTGCTGACAGAGAAATCAAGGTCTGAATTAGACGTGTTATTGAGAAATATTGAGATCTACATTGAGATGTCTACTGGATATCCACATGGATAAAGAGCCCAAGTTCAGGGGAGAGGCTAGGGTTTGAGATAAGAATTTGAGACCACTTTCCATGGTCAAATACACAGCCCCTTGAGCCTCTGCCCTCCAATGGGTGTGTGTCAAATCACTCGTTGCAGCGGGCTCACAGGACGCAGTCACCACGGGACCGCTGGTTTGGTTGTTACTGTTGTGTGACACTCAGTCCCTTTGCCCGGAGCCTTCCCGCCCTCCAGCTCTCCTCTCCTCTTTCCTCCTGCCCTTTCCGTCTCTCCTCCTCTGCAGCATCTTGGGATCTGCTGGTGCAGGGGAAGGTATTTGCCGAGTGGGGAGCCCGTACGTGGGTGGCGTGGGTAGACTCGGTGCCTTCTCTCAGCTGGGTCGTCTCTGGCCATCTCAGCCTTGAGAGGCCCATTTTCCTGGCAGTCCCAGAGCCAGGGAGCAAGGTGAGCGCTCAGCGTCCTGGAGAAGGCTGCTCCTTACCCCCGCCATGTCTGTCCCAGCAGTCCCAAGGCCTGGAGTGCCCTCTTTCTCTGAAACCCCTTCAGCCCAAAGTCCCTACGCCTGAGGCGGTATTTCTGCAGGATACTTCACTATTCCACCCTAAGTCCAAGAAGGAAGAACATCCCTGACCAGGTGGGGTGGGGGAAGAGACTGGGAAAATGTTCTGACAGGCTTTGGGACTGCGGATAACATGAGGGAGGGCCAGACATGGCCAGTGGAGAGCCTCCCTTCCCGATTTCCTCCGATAGCCCCCCTCAGCAACAGGTGTCTTGATTGCCACAGAGAGCACTGCATTTGGAGTCCAAAGACTCCTCAGAGTCCAGTCCTAGCTTTGCTTTGAACAGCCTGGGCTGGCCTTGGTCTCTCCACCGCATCGTGGAGCAGAGGGGGCCCTAAAGTCCCTTTCGAGGTCCTCCTGAGACAAGTGTGTGCATGGGCTCCTTCTCACCTAGAGTTTGAGATGGGCTTCCCTGGCCAGGTGAGGGCAGGGGGTGGGGGTCGGGGCTCCAGGCATTGGTCGCCCACACCAGCACTCAAGCTGCCTCTCTCCGCAGTGCACTACCAGAAGATCATCCACCGGGACATCAAGCCATCCAACCTGCTCCTGGGAGATGACGAGCATGTGAAAATTGCTGACTTTGGCGTTAGCAACCAGTTTGAGGGCAACGACGCTCAGCTGTCCAGCACAGCCGGGACTCCAGCATTCATGGCCCCTGAAGCCATTTCCGATTCTGGCCAGAGCTTCAGTGGGAAGGTGGCTTCTAGGACCTGGGCTGAGTTGGGGTTCAGGCGGAGGGGTGGGATAGCCTGCAGTGGGGCCTCGTTTCCAACCTGAGGGTGTCAGGGTCCTTTGGTCTCAGGAGTGAACACTGAACATGGTCCTCTCCTTCCTGTTTGCTTCTTCCTGGGGTCTTGGAAAATCTCCCCAACTTTGGCCTCCTCTCATTTTCCAGCAAAATGGCCCCAGGCCTCCCCTGCAGATACTTTCTGCCCGCTGCTGTGTGCTGAGTGCGGGCCGGGCTGTGAAACAGCCCAGACAGCCCAGCTTGCTGTCCTTCTGGAGATGGTGGAAAAGAGCAGGAGAGCTCATGTTTGGGAAGAAGTTGGAGGCTCCCCTCAGACTCTTTGGAGATGGCAGGGTTTGAACTAGGTCTTGAAGAATGGGGAGGATTTGAGCATGAGGTGGAGTCCAGAAAATGTACGAGAGCACTGAGGGGCACAGGGAAGGGGGCATGATGGGCCTTGGGCAGAGTTTAGAAGGCGGCTTGGGGACTTGGGGTTCCTCCTAACTGACAGAGGCAATGGGCACAGCTTTCTGAGCAGGGGGCTGCAGTGTAGTGTGTTCCCTGGGCACATGACTGTTCTCACCTGCCAAGGAGGCAATGGTTAAGGGGCATCTGGACACGTGTGTGGGTGTGGAGCTCAAAAGAGAGGTCAGGGATGTAGATAAAGATTTTTTTAAGAGCTTCTAATTTTGATATAATTCCAAATTTACAAAAAATTGCAAGAATAATACAAAAAAAAAAAAACCTCCCATGTATCTTTTTACTCAGATTCACCAATTATTGACATTTTGTCCCATTTACCTTTTCACCATCTCTCCCTATATTTAAGTGATTACATTTTTCTGAACCATTTGAGAGTTAAGTTGGAGACATTATCCTCCTTTATCACTAAATACTTTAGCAGATATTTTCTAAGAATAAGGACATTCTCTTACATAACCTCAGTACGATTATCAAAATTAGGAAATTTATCATTGATACAAGACTAAACGACCTTATTCACATTTCTTTCTTTTTTTTTTTTTTTTTAAAGATTTTACTTATTTATTTATTTGGGAGAGAGAATAAGAGAGAGAGAGAGCACATGAGAGGGGGGAGGGTCAGAGGGAGAAGCAGACTCCCTGCTCGATCCCGGGACTCCAGGATCATGAGCTGAGCTGAAGGCAGTCGCTTAACCAACTGAGCCACCCAGGCGCCCCCCTTATTCACATTTCATCAGTTGTGTGGATCCTGTCCTTTAATGCCGCCCCCCCCCCCTTTTTTTGGTCCAAGATCTGACCCAGGGTTAGTTGCAACGTTCAGTTGTCACATCTCTTTGTCCTTTAATCTGGAGGATTTCCTCAGCCTTTCTTTGTCTATTCTGACCTTGACATTTTTGAAGAGAACAGTCCTGTTACTTTATGGAATGATGTCAGTTTGCGTTTATCTGGTGTTCCCTGGTTCCCTGGTTGGATTTAGATGAGGCATCTGTGCCAGGAATATGTAAGTAGACATTGGAGACTCATTCACATAGGAGAGAAAGTGGAAACCAGGAGAGGAGATGGGGTTCCAGAAGGGGAAAATGTAGAGAGAGCACATGTTAGAGCCCAGGATATGGGGGAGCTGTGAGGAGCTGTGGAGGTGACTGAAGGCCAGGGCCTTGGTATGGGCAGGGGCTGTTTCTGGTGGCAGAAAGAAGGTAGATGGTGACTTCTCCAGTGGATCATCAGGAAAACGGATGATGAGCTGGTTTAGTGAGTCTAAGTTTAGAACATACGATGGTTTCTGGGGTGCACCGTGGGTACAGCAAATGTGACCCTGTAGGTAAAGGTAGTTTTGCATCTGTTGAGTTAGAAATGTACCTGGTTTGGGTCTGTTACAAGGGGGCTTGGAAACCCTGAGAGGTAGGGGCCCTGTTCTGGTCATCCCTGTGTCCCTAGTGCTCAGCATAGGGTCAGGCATAGAACAAGTGAGTGGGAGTTATTTGTTGAGTGACTACATGACTGAGGAAGGAGTTCCCCAATATGCCCTCTCCCACAGCCCATGCGAGCTAGGTGAGGGAGGGGTGTTGGTTCGTTTTGGGGGACTGATATGAGCTGTTTCTTCCTAGGCCTTGGATGTGTGGGCCACCGGGGTCACGTTATACTGCTTTGTCTACGGCAAGGTGAGTGTTGGGTGGGCTGGCGGAGCTGGGCGGGCCCAGTCCCTTGGCACCATGGGCTGGGCCAAGCTGAAGCAGGATGAATGACAGCTGCAGGCCCTTCCTTTGTGTCCTAAAGTAAAGCGACTTTTGAAAGGGCCCACCTGGCTCAGAGAGGACTGAGGGAAAAGCTTTTTTCTGTTTTCTCCCCACCCTTGGGAGGAGATTCACGTGAAGGAGCTCTGGGACAGAAGACATCCCAGTGGGAGGTGTAGATGGTGGTGTGGCCACCTCACCGCCAGGGCTCTCCCTGTCCTTCTGGCCCTTGATGCCATTCATTCTTTCATTCATTCACACATTCACTCATTCACTCATTCGTTCTACAAATTGTCCTTGCCTTTTGCTCTGGGTCAGGCCGGGCCTTGAGAACCCTCGACACTGACTTAGCGGAAATCGCTGTCCACAGGTGCTCCCTGTCTAGTGACTGCACTGAGAGGCAGGAGGGAACCTCAGTGAGTGTGTTCGCAAACTCCAAGCCCTGGGAGTGGAGGCCGTTCTGCAGGTGGTCATAAGGCCAGTGGGCACATCCAGCCTCATAGTTCCCTCAATGACTCATTTGTTCAGTCAGTGTTTGTTGAGCACCTACTGTGGGCCGGGCCCTGAACAAGTTAGACAAGGTTTCTCCCATCTTAAGGAGCCCAGAGCTGCCCCCCCCACTCTGGCCACACCAAGAGATGGGGTCAGTCCCCCAGGGCAAGTTGAGGCGCTGGGCCTGCATCCTTTGTCTGCTTCTCCACCCAACAGTGCCCATTCATCGATGATTACATCCTGGCCCTGCATAGGAAGATCAAGAATGAGGCCGTGGTGTTTCCTGAGGAGTGAGTTGCCCTTCAAGGGGGCTCCTGCCCACCCCCAGGGAGGCGTGTCTGAGTGGTAGCAGAGCATTTGCCCTTTGAAGGCCCCACCCCAGCCTGCAGATCTGGAGGTGGGGGTGCTGCTTCCTGGGAGGGGCCCCTGAGCGGACTGGGCGGAGAGAGGGCAATGGGACTGTAGAACAAGGTCTCAGAGACATCTGATTGGACTCCATTGTACAAATGGAACTCTGAGGCCCGGAGTTGGGCCAGAGTGGCCCCAGGTCACATGTTCACACTGCGCCTTCTCTAAAGGCTTCTGTGGGGTTAATGGCATCAACCTTACACACACCCTGGAACCATGGGGAGCCTCTACTTTCCTCACATGGGGTAGGAGGGCTTCAAGATAGCAGTGTGCTTCCCCATATTGTAGATGGAAAATGGAGGCTCCAGAGGAGAGTTATCAGTGGGTCTGGGATTTGAAGCCACTCCTTCCCCCTTGTGACTGAGGTCTCTGAGCCCAGAGGGACTATATGGAGAGGTCTCCCTGCTCATCTGCGGTTCTTCTGATTATGATATTGGCTACCACGGCTTCTTACTTTTCAGGGCCCTTCTGCCCTCAAAGTCCTCTGGGCAGGTCAGAAACCAACCTGGGTTGGTTTGTCCTCAATGACTCCTGCTTTCTTGTGCCCACTCCCAGTCTGGCCCCCAGGCCCTGTTGAGTCTACCTCATCATTCTCTTGACTCCATGGCCACCTGCGCCCCTAACTGGTTCTGTCCTCAGCCTTGTCTAGCCACCTTGTCTTTGGTCTCCCTGCTGCCAGCCTCCTTCCAGTCCAGCCCCCACAATCAGGCCGGGGTGACCCTGATAAAGCACAACATATCTCACCACATCTCCCACTTAAAGTTCTTCCAAGGCTTCACAAAGCCCACATGAAGAGGCCCTTTCCTGGCCCTGGCATTCAAGGACCTCTGCCACCTCCTCCCACATAGCACTAGCCAACTGGATTCCATCCCTTCCCTATAATTGCCTGTCTCTGTACCTTTCCTCCTGCTGGACCCCCTGCCAGAGATCTCTTCCTTCCCAGCCGAGGAGTTGTGAAAGAGATTAAGTGTCTAGGACAGCAGAGGGATCCAAGGTCAACAGTCCCAAGAGTGAGTTCCTTCTCTGCAGGCTTGGACAGATGGGCTTCCCAAAAATGTTGGTAGCCAAGAAGCCTGGAGTTTGGGCAGAAATAGTCCAGGCTGATATGGGGCTGAGAGTCCTGCCCCCCCCCCCCCCACTTCCCCTGAGTCTCTCATCCCTGCCCTCACTCTTCTGGGTAGCAATGTGTCAACTCACTAACCTCTCTGGGCCTCAGTTTCTTCCTCTGTCAAATGAGAATCTTTCTTGGCTACCTCCAGGCAGAGGACAGGATAAGATGGAGAGTGGGGCAAAGGCCCCTGGTGTCCCATAAAGTGACTCTTCTCACATTATCCTCACCATCTCTGCTACCAGGGGGTGCCCGGTACCCCTGGGACTGCATTTGTGTTTGTGGCCCCTGCCTCCTGCGGGAGATGGCTCTACTTCCTGTTCAGGAAAGGAGGATATCCATCTACTTGTTCTGAAACTCTCCCCTCTGCCTTGATATCTTGGGGTATCCCTCTTGCTCTTGAAGAAATGAGGGTTGGGTGTGTCTCTGCCCTGACGTGTACTATGCAGGGAATCCCAGAGCAGGTGGGGATGGAGAGGTGGGCAGGAAAGAATCCTCAGTAACTATCTCTCCCTCATCTCCTTCCTTCCCCCCCCCCTTTAGGCCAAAGGTCAGTGAGGAGCTCAAGGACCTAATCCTGAAGATGCTAGACAAGAATCCTGAAACAAGGATTGGGGTGCCAGACATCAAGGTTGGGGAGCCAGAGGTCTTGGGCTGGGCTGGTTTTGGATACAACAAACAGGCCTCAGTTTCTCCTTCTAGAGAGCCCTACACCAAGATACATAGATTATATATTGGGTTTGGATTTGGGGTTTGTGGGCTTTGGGTCCCCTCAAGGCAATTGCTGGTTGAATGCCCGTGGTCCTTTGCTGACTGGGTGTCTGTCTATCTGACCTCTCCCTGCCCTCCCAACTTTACAGTTGCACCCCTGGGTGACCAAGAGTGGGAAGGAGCCCCTTCCCTCGGAGGAAGAGCATTGCAGTGTGGTGGAGGTGACGGAGGAGGAGGTGAAGAACTCAGTCAAGCTCATCCCCAGCTGGACCACGGTGGTAAGGGGGTGAGGGGCAGAAGGCTCCCTTGTCCCGGTAGGGCCTAAGGAGGGCATTGCCACTGCCTGAGACTTGCTCTGTGCTGGGCCCTGTTGAGGGACAGAGGGCCATCTGGTCCGCCAGCCCCAGTGCTGATCTATACTGAGGCCCTGCTGGAGGGCAGTGGGGAAGGAGAGCATGTTATTCAGCCTCATGGTAAGGAGACCAGGAGACTTGGTGAGGAGAGTGAATGATTTAAAGAAATATACTGCCCTCACTGAGTGTCAACATTCACCATGACTGGAAGAAGCATTTCCTTCCTTCCTTCCTTCCTTCCTTCCTTCCTTCCTTCCTTCCTTCCTTCCTTCCTTCCCTCCCTCCTTCCCTCCTTCCCTCCCTCCCTTCTCCCGCCCTCCTCCCTGCTTCCAAGCACTGTTCTAGGTGCCAAGGACATGACAGTAAGAAGGCCTAGGAAGGCCTAGGAAGTAAGAAGGCCTTGGAGAGGTGGCCCTGTGCCCTTTGGACCCCATCCATGTGCTCCCTCTACTTTCCCCTCACAGTTTAGTTTTTTCCATCTTCCTTTGGACATCTTCCATATTAACTGTTGGAAGTTAATTCATGTAGCCCCTCGTGGCCACTGAGAACCGTGGCCTGCCCTGCACTGGCGTATCACAGCGAGTCGGGGTAATCACAAGGCAAAGGGAGAGCTGGTGCCTGTGCTGTAGGTGACATCCGGCCTGTGCACACCAGCCCTCCCCACTGGGTCCAGGCCCAGCTAGAGCCAGGTGGCCAAAGTCCTGCTCATTCCTATGATCTGTAGAGCTCCAGGACTCTCTGAGGTCCCTGGAAACAGTCAGCTCCCGTAGGGTCTCTACTGCTACGTCCTTGGTCTTGGCCACCCCGTCTCTCTCCTTAACCACTGGAATAGCCTCCCAAGTTGTCCCCTGCTTCCACCCTCACCCCCACTATGGTTGCTGCTCAGTTCAGCAGGCAGGGTGGTCCTAGTGACTAATCGTGTCACTTTTCAGTTGAGACCGTCCTCACTTAGGCTCCATGTCACTCAGAGTAAGCCCCAGCCTTGACCGCCCTAGAAGACACTGCACAGACAGCCCGCCTCCCACCCCCTCTCCCCGCTGCCTTACCTCTCCTCTCCTCCATTTGCTCAGCTCTAACCACGTGCCACCTAAGCTGCTGCTCCAGAACCTTCCTCCCTGGGGGATGCTCCTTGCCCAGATATCTGCAGGGCTCACTTCCTCACTCCCTGAAGGGCCTTTACTCCAAAGTCACCTCAGTGAGAAGGGACCCTTCCCTGGCCCCTTATCTAAAATTCCCACCTCCTCTTTGTCATACTGTATCCTCCCACCTCGTTTTCTTTTTTTCTCCTTAGCCCTCACCACTAACTAGCATATACTCTACTGATTTGTCTTATTTACTGCATGTCCCCCAACTAGAACATAAGCTCCATGAGGGCAAGAATTTTTGCCTCAGTGTGACGCCCGTGCCTAGAATAACGTCTGGCACATGGTAGGCACTCGATAAATGGTTGTTGGTTGAATGAATGAATGAGTAAAAGAACAACTGAATGCACCCCGACACTAGGCACGTGTGTGTGTGGGGGGGGGGGTTGGGGGGGGCAGGGGCCCAGAGCTGTCCTTGGCGCAGGAGGAGGGTCAGAGTCAGAGAACTAGGGTGCGGCTTCTGCTTCTCTGCTCCTCCTGCCGCGGCCTCTCCTTCACTCCGTCCGTCCCCCCTCAGCTACAAGGCATTTCCTGATTGCACCCCCATGTCCTCAGGATAAAGCCCCTGCTTTCGGCCTGGCACCCCAGACCCCTCATGGTCTGCTCCTGGCCTCTGGGCACCCCTATGCCCCAGTTGTGCCGAGCTCCTCGCCATTCCCAGAATTCACCCTTAACCACCACCCCTTGTGCTCTTGCCATTTCCTCCGCTTGGAATTCTCTTCCCTTCTCTGTGGACTGAAAGGGAGCCTCAGCAGGGCCCACCCAGGAGCTTTCCCCTTAGGGAGTCAGATTGGAGGCTGCCGGTGTGTCTGGGAGCCTGGAGGTCCTGTGCTCCTCACTCTGTTGTGTCCTCCCCAGATCCTGGTTAAGTCCATGCTGAGAAAGCGTTCCTTTGGGAACCCATTTGAGCCCCAAGCTCGGAGGGAAGAGCGATCTATGTCTGCTCCAGGAAACTTACTGTCGTAAGTACCAGTGGGCTGTGGCCTGCGGGGTGCTCCCTGGGTGGGGTGGGGGCTCTCACTGTCGCTGGGCTGTGCAGGCTGAGCCTGGAGCCTGGGGACTCAGCCCGGTCCCAGAGGAGGGCCCCGTTTGCACCTCTGTTCTCAGCGCACGGCAGCCTAGTCTGTGGAAGGAGAGGCACTTTTGCTGACTCTTCCTGGCCTGGGGGAGTGTTCGCTTTCCTGAGTAGCCCATGCTCCCTCCAGCCATTGCTGAGGCCATGTGCTCAGGCATCACTTTGTAAACGCTTGTCCAGCGAGTAAGTATGGACAGGCAGGCTGATAGGGCCAGGGAAGGGAACTCCCATTTGCCGAAGGCTTCCTGCTGTGAACCAGGCATGTGCATTCACCACCTCCCAGGAGAGGTCAGAAAAGCAGCTCCCCAAACCTCTGTGAGCCTCGTCCTCAGCTTTTCCACCTTCTTCCATTAAAATAAAAGTCAGTTTGGGATGCCAACAAGGCCTGCTGGAGTTTGTGCACAGACCTACAGAGAGAAAATCGGGAAGGGGTCCTGGACCAGAAAGTGGTCCTGGGACATTGGTTGCCTTCCTGTGGCCTGTGAAGGGTGCTGCAGAGGGGAGACATTGTGCACCCCCCCATCTTCTGCCCCTCCCACCCGCTGTGTGGAGAAGGCGTGCTCCCTAGAGAGGTGAGTGCCACACGTTGTCCGGGGACCTCAGCCTCTCTGGAAGGAGTGGCATCACTTGTGCCGTGCAGGGGCCCAGACACTGGCTTCGTGCGAGGCCATCCTTTTGTAAGTGGGCTCTTCAGAAGTGTCAGGTCCCATCACGGTGGACAAGCTGGGGTCTGCTCCAGCCAGAGGTTGCTTGCACCCAGTAATATCCATATACCAACTGCTTGCCCTCCACTTGACAAACTTCCTGGCCAAGGGAGGTGGAGGGGTGGGCCTTTGGAGAGGCCCTGACAGTACTGAGCTTATTTTCAGCTCCCCGTCTCTTCTCTGGGCTCCTCTAGGTCTGCAGGCCTCGATGCTGGAATTGGGTTTAGTGTAGGGGATCACATATTTAGCATCCAAACAGAGCCCCTTTTGAGAGTGAAAGAGGAAGCTGTTACTAATTATGGCAGGACAAAAGGCGTTAAGTAGGACCAGGATGATGAACAAACCTGGATGGCTGGTTACTCCAGCTCAGTGCCAGTGACTCCGCGCCCCCTAGTGGTGGCACAGGGCAGTCACAGGCTAAAGAGACCTAGCCCACGTGTGGCACAGAACTGGGTCCCAAGAATACCACTGAGCGAGGCAGTCGTTAGTCACTGTCCTTTCGTGGACGTGTTAATGGGGAGAAAGGCCAGTTTACTCATCTGGACTGTGAGAGGGTTGGGCTTAATCCTTTTCAGCTATAAAATTCTGTAATTCTGTGACCCAAGTTTAATTTTGAAAAGCAGGTTTTACCTCATCAAAGTCCCAACATTTGTCCTTGATAGACTCTGTTTTTTATGCTTTGGGATAATTGGCGAGGCTCTACAGTGGAGTTAAATGGGATTTTTTTTTTTAGTACCACAATCTATTCATCAGTCATTTTAAAAAGAAAAATCTTAGGGGAATAATCAGATACAGGAATCCATTAAATATGTGACAGAATTCCAAGACTGATAGGTAGACTCTGCCCTGTGAACAAGGCAAAGAAAATACAAAACCAAAGGCCCTCTACCCAGGATGATGGGGGCTGAGCTAGGCCACCGTGGCAGGCCTGTGACCTAGCTGCTACTCAAGGATGCGGGGGAGTCAGCGGGTCAGCTCGTGAGCAGCTCTGGAAGCTGGGCTGGGAAGTCTGCGCTTCATCTCCAAGCAACAGGGAGCCACAGAGGGTTGTGGGCTGAGACCAGGGATAGGGAGACGGGCAAGGGGCCACAGTTCCAGGGGCAAGACTGAGGCGAACTTGGGGAAATGGCGGTGGTGGGGGGTGGGGTGGGCAGGGGGCAGTGGTTGAGAAATTGTGGAAAGGAATGGCTGTGTGTGTGTGTCTGTGAGTGTCTTCCTGAGTGCATGTTCTGACCCCTGAGGTCCCTCTGCCCCTGGTGTCCCCTGAACAGGAAAGACAGGTGTGGTGAAGGGGGCAAGAGCCTGGAGCTCCCCGGCGTCCAAGAAGATGAGGCTGCATCCTGAGCCCCTGCATGCGCCCAGGGCCACCGGCAGCACGCTCATCCCACGCCTCCAAAGGCCCACTGCCCTCATGCCGACAGCCGCCCCTGCGGGCAGGGGGTTGAGGACTGTGGCCCCTCTTCTGGCCCTCCTCCTTCTGTCATGCTGCATGACCTCAGCGCACAAGTCCAGGGACAGGATTGGAATGTTCGTCATCTGGGGTTTGGGGGCAGGGCTCCCATGAGGCCTTTCTCCTCGTCCTGGCTCTCCCTGGGGGGGACCCATCCTGTGGGAA
Organism: Phoca vitulina; assembly: GCF_004348235.1. Classification (NCBI taxonomy): domain Eukaryota; kingdom Metazoa; phylum Chordata; class Mammalia; order Carnivora; family Phocidae; genus Phoca; species Phoca vitulina. The sequence goes on from NW_022589831.1 coordinate 113,872, forward strand.
AGAGAGGTACCTGTGGTGCCTTAGAAACCCCACCTGGCTCGCTGGCAAGGCAGGAGGTAGGAAACCAAGCTAGCAGGTGGAGGCCTTGTTTACCACCACGGCAGAGACCTCCTACTGGGAGTCAGGCAGGCCTGGCTCAGTTGTCTCATGCACATGGAGGGCTGGACCTTGCCCACCTCAGGGGTTCCTGCAAGAGCTCTTGTCTACTGAGAATGCTGATAGGGAGGCTCTGAGCCCTCAGGGGGGTATTCCTGGGCCTCACTGAGGCAGGGGCCAGCATTAGAGGATTCAGATTCCTTTTTTCGTTGTCTCTTACTTTTAACATTGTGGTGGGAGTGTGGTGGTGTGTAAAGGCCTCCTTGGGAACATCTAGAAAGCTCTCCCACAGCTTTGGGTGGTCCCCAGCACACTCACCATTATTTGGCAGCCAGGTGGGGTGGACTAACTTTCCTTGATTGTTTCACACTTGGTGCCATCTGGAGAATGGGTTAAATGAAAGCTCTGGGCAGAGGCCTGAGCGAGGAGCACCCACCTTGCCTGCCCACTTTACTCCCTCCCTGCATGGCTCCCCTGTAGAAGAGACACCAGGGGCAGGCCCGACCAACAGCTCTGGACTCACAGGGCTGTGGCCTTGCAGATGCTGAAGTAACTGGAATCCAACCTCTGATCCTACACTGGCCTGCCCATCTGGCCCCAGAAGCTGCCCTCACATTCCTACAACGAAGGACAAACTGCCCGGGTTGGAGGCAGCACTGGAAGTGGGACCCTGGTGGGGCGTGCATGCTGGCAAGTGGCCACAGAGAGGTGGGCCTCCTGCCACTGCCTCACCCCCGAGACAGTTGACATTCGGCCTGCACAGAGCTGGTGTGCTGGAGCGTGTGTGCACCCGGCCATGCTGGGGCAGACTTGATCTTCTCCCTGGAATCTGTGCCTGGCTGGCTTGGCGCTGACCGGCCAAATCCTCAAGAGATTGACCCCCAAGGGAAAATAAAACAGGCCTCAGATACCTCCCCTGAAAACATGGGCCAAACAAGGGATTTCGGTTGCCTGTGTGGGGCTCCTACTGCAGGAAGGCTGGTGCTGAAAAAGAAAGGGAGGCTGGGCTGGAGGAGCGTGTGTGTCCTGCTCATCTTTGTGCCCGTGGGTATATGTCGCACCTCCATGCACATGCATGTGCGTGCCCGTCTGCTGCACACAGCACGCCTGCATGTCTTGCACTGGCACATGCATCTGTAATATAGTTTCTTTGTGTCTTTAAGGCTATGAGCAGAATGTGGCTCGTTGTCAATGGGCCCACATTTCTCCCTAGCTCCTCTGCACTAAGGCATTGTAACCCAGGGCTTCAAAAATAATTCGGTACTGTTTTTAAGAACACTTTTTTTAGAATTCATGGGAGGCTAATCACAGATCCACAATTTCCTTGAGCATCTCTGCACTGGGGCCTGGAGGGTGGGAGTTTCAAGGGGCTACATCAATTAGGCCTGCCCTCGCAGACCTCAGAGGTGGGCCTGGCTTCACTGCCCATGTCAGAGCCTGGATGGGGTACTCACCCCATTGCTGAGGGTTTTGGTTGGCGTATTGTTCTTGAATGTAGCACAAGTGATGAACAAACTCCATAAGAGTGTTTTAAAAACTAACTTCCCAGGTAGTGAGTTAAAAACAATAAAAGCCCTTTCTTGAGTTAAAAACAAAACAAAACAAAAACTTTGTGTGTACATTTTCAATATCTGGATGTGTGCTCTTTCTCACCAACTGGATCACTGGCTTTGCTAGTTGTTCTGGAAGAGTCTGAGCAGGACAGTGGTGAGAGGAGCTCTGGGGTGGGGGAGGCGGGCAGGGAGTGAGAAGGAGGCAAGGAGGGAGAGGGAGGGAGAACGGCTGGCTCTGGAGGGTGAGAAGCTACAGTCAAGGACGTGACTCCATCTCCTGAGTGGGTTCTGTGGCCCTTCCTTGGGAAGAACGGGGTGTTGAGGAGCCAGTGGGATGCCCATGTTTCACAGGGACCCAGGAAGCCCAAGGTCTGGTCCTTGGGAGCCGTCACCACTCCCCATGGGGCGAGAGTCCCAGTGGAGCAGCACAGGAGTCCCTGTGACACGTGTCCAGTGTCTTTACTGTGCCCCTTTAGCCTTGGGCACTGGCATGGGCTTTTTGCACCCTGCACCTCCCTGCTCGTAGTAGGCCCTCCATGGCCATCGTGAAAAGAGTCGTCAGTGAGGTCAGACAGCCTTGAGCTTGAATCCAAGCTTTTCCATTTAATAGCTGTGTGTGACCTTTGGCAAAGCCATCGGAGGAGTCTTGGTTTCCTCACTGGTAGAATGTGGATAATATCAGCGCCTCCTCGGGGGGTTCTTGTGAAGTTAAATGAAGTCCTTGTGCCAAGCATCTGATACAGTACTCAGTATATAGTAAGTACTCAGCAAGTGAGGCCCTTAAAAGAAAAAGAACTTTCTGTTTCTGGGGCTCTCTGGAACCAGCCTTAGAGGCCATGGGCTCAGCACATCTTGCATGATTGGTATGTACCTATCTGTGGAGTTCCCAGCTGGGTGAAATGAGACCAACCAGGAGACCAAACCAAAGGCTACCCAGCATGCTGCTCAGTTTTTCCATCTGAGAAATGGATACCAAAGCTGTTATTGCAAGTTTCCTGGTCATCCTGGGAAGGTCCCATGAGGGACTGTACCAAGCCCTCTCTGAGAGGGGCACTGGTGGCCAGGCGGAAGTTTCCCAAATGCCAAGACCAGTAAGTAGGTCTATCCCCACTTCCTCCCCACCATCTCTCACTTCCTCACTGGTCTCCTGGCCTTGGTCCTTAGGACTCTAATCCATCCTCTTACTGGCTACCAGAGCAATCTTCAGGCACAGACCTGACCATGCCCATCTGCCCATCCCTCTCAGAACCCTTCCATGTTTCTCCAGTGGTCAGCCTGGCATTTGAGGCCCCTGCCATCAGCCCTGCTACGCTCTGGATGCTCTCCTGACCATGCCCCACACTCCATTCACTCCTTACTCCCACGGCTCTTCAGGCCCACCCACTCCTCCAGAACACTGCCTTCCCCCAACCCCTGCCTCTGCTTGTCAAAGACAGCCTCACCTCCAAGGAGGTGGTTCATCCCAAGCGTTGGTCACCAAGTCCTGGGTCTGGGTTTGACAGGCCAGATCATCATGCATAAGAACTTTGAATAGGACCATAGGCGCGTGATGTCATTTCCCCACGAGGACAACCACTCCAGGAGGCACACTGTGGTAGGGAAACTGAGGCCCAGGAAACAGTCTCACTCAGTTACATAGCAAGTCAGGGAAGAGCGTGACTAGAGCCCAGATCCCTTGTCTACCCACCCCACCCAGGTCTTCCCACATCAGCTGCCAGGAAAATGGAGAACCCTATTCAGGGAAAGGACATCTAGGAAAACCAGAGACAGGGACTGCATTTCCAAGCCTAACCACACAGGAGAGCTGAGCCCAAGCCAGCAGTGTCCAGCTGCAGGCTAGGGGACAGTTGGGTTTGTCCTTGGAGGCCCTGATAACTTGCAGAGAATCTCTTTGGGCTCTGGAACCTACAGGCACTTTGGTCTCTGCTCCTCCCAATCCCTATCATCCTATATGGTCTCAGCCTGAAGTCGGGGGGGGGGGCCTCAAAGCCACTAAGGTTTCCAGTTTTCCAGGGGGACACCCAGACACATACTGGGACCCATATAAACACCCCACAAATTACTTAGTCTCTCTCTCTCTCGCTCTCTCTCTCTCACACACACACACACACACACACACACACACACACACACACACGAGGCCTACACACCTACCTAACCTCCCCTTGGGCAAACAAGCAGGCCTGCCTCCTGGGCCATTGGGACTCTGCCAAGGGAAGCCAGGGGAAGCCATGCAATGGGTGGTACTGGACCCTGAGGGTCAACTGAGGCTCAGGAGGAGACCAGGAGGGTCTGGGTAAGGGTGCGCCCTCCATCTCACCTGCAGAACAGAGTCCTGGTCTGCAAGGACTCCCAGAACCACTCCAGCCTCCTGCTAGACTGCGTGGCCATGGCTTAAATGACCATCTCCTGCCCAGGTCCCCTCTGTCGTACACACACAGATCTGGCTTTTTCCTCTGGGATCTCAGACTCATTTATTTCTCCAGCTAGGATGTCCCAGGGAACAAAGTCTCAATCCTTTCATTCTCCAGGGCAGCTGCCAGTCCCCTCCCACATCAAGCTGACCAGTTTGTCATTAGCCCCTCCTAGCTTTGTGGCCAGCCTCCCTCCCCCTCCCCACTGCCTAGGCCCCCACCATCCCCAAGTTACCTCCTCCAGGAAGCCTTCCCTGGTCACAGCCCCAGAGACACCCTTGGCATGTGGTCTGGTGTCTAGTCCATTTCCTACAAGACTGGAATCAGGGCCTAGGAATTGCAACCTCACCCACTGACTGAGTCACTTTCTCGACCTATATCTGCCCACTGACTGTTCCACCATGATGAAGACCATTCAAAGAGCATCTCTCAGCTGAATCACAAGATGCGGTCTTCCCTCTGGGGGCCCCATTCTCTCCACTTTGATCCCTAGTAAGGCCCTTCTCTGGCCTGTATATCACTGGCTTTTTCTGGTCCCATGTTCCTGTTCCTCAGCCTGAAAACTAGCTCAGGACTCCCCTGTAGCTAGAACCCAGATTTCCACCCCCTCAGCTTTCCAAAGGCTATTGCCTCACACTCCTGGGCATGTAGGAGGAAACCCCTTCTGCCTTCTCTCTCAGATGCCTTCTGCTCTGGCTCCTTCTTTCCTGTTACTGCCTGGGTCACTCTGTCCCATTCCCCGCAAGACCGGTCACTTTCCTAACCATGGTCCATGCAATTGGCTGATACTGTCTGCATTAAGAGCCTTGTGACACCCCCACCCCACAGACTTTTGGTCTCCTCAAGAGCCTACCTCCCATGGCCCAGACTTGTCTATGCCAAAGGAATGGAACTGGAATAATGGGGAACTGCAACACAAGGAGCTGGTTAAGTCTGTATACTTGGTCCTCCCCAGAGTCCAGGGGACCATCCCTAAGGCACTGGAACTTTCACAGAAGAGGATCCCTTTGCCCTCAGTTTCTCCCATCTCCTTCTTGAAGGCAAGCTGTGCCAATATCTACCCACCTTCCTGGGAAACCCACCCCAAAGCTGAGGGAAGGCTCCCAGCCGTGATCTGCCCCTCCCATTCCCAGTTCAGTCTAAACAGTAGTTATCAACGCGCCTACATGCTAGGATCCCCCAAGGAGCTTTGAAAAAAAAAATAAAACCCTGATGCCTGGGCTCCATCATCAGAGATTCTGATTTAATTGGTCTGGGATGTAGTCTGAATGTCAGGATTTTTTTTTTTTTTAATTAATAGACTATATTTTGGAACAGTTTTAGGTTTACAGAAAAGTTGAGAGGAAAGTACAAAGAGTTCCTGCACACCCTATCAGGCTCCCCTCCTGCCCCCCAGGCTCTCCTGTTAGTAACATCTTGCCTTACTATGGTATGTGTGTTACAACCAATGAGATAGTATTGACACATCATAATTAACTAAAGACAGTTTACTTCAGAGTCCACTCTTTGTGTTGTTTGTTGTGTAAGGTTTGACAAATGAATAATACCATGCATCACTCTTACAGTTTCACACAGAGTAGTTTCACTGCTAAGAATCCCCCATGTCCCACCTGTCCATCCCTCCCTCCCCCCAAACCCCACTCTTCACCTACCCACAACCCCTGGCAACCACTGATCTTTTTACTGTCTCCATATTTTTGCTTTTTCCAGAATGTCATAGAGTTGGAATCATACAATGTGTAATCTTTTCAGCTTCCTAGTTGATTTTTAAGTTTTTTTTATTATTTTTAATTGAGATGCAATTGACATATAATATTCTATAAGTTTAAGGTGTACAAACATATTGATTTGATATATTTGTATTGCAATATGATTGCCACTGTAGCATTAGCTAACACCTCTGTCTCTTCACATAATTATCATTTCTTGTAGTGGTGGGGACAATTAAGATCTAGTCTCTTAGCAAGTTTTATATTTATAATAATTTTGTTGTCTATAATCACTGTACTGTGTATTACATCTCCAGAACTTATTTGTCTACTAGTTACAAGTATGCATCTTCACCTAGGTGATTTTAATGAACAGTGATGGTTGACATTGAATAGCCCTGATCTAGAATTTGGTAAAGGTAGGGGGTAGATCTGGTGCTCCATGTCTTTAAATCTAATATGGGCAAAAGTCTCATTTTCTTCTGATATGCCCATCCATCCATCCATCCATCCATCCATCCATCGTTTCAGTATATGTCCAGGGCCTTCTACACCTGGGCACTGAGTTAGACAATCAGCTAAATCAATACTGTTCCTGCTCTCATGGCTCTCATAGCCCACTGCAGGAGACAGACATCAATCAAGTTGCCATGCATGTATGTGGATGATTTTGAACTGATATGAGTGCTGTATAGGAAAGGCTTGTGGTGGTGGCTAAGAGTAGTTGGGAGGTTCCCAGAGGAAAGGAGGCTCCAGCTGAGATCTGAAGTTGAGGAAGAACTATCTAGGCCAAGGAGGGGGAAAGAAATCTCAGGCAAGAGACCAATCTGTGCAAGACCCCTGTGGTAGGAGGGAGCCTGAGGCTTACCAAGAACTCAGGTGGTGATGTTGGGAGTGAGGAAGAATGCAGTACAAAATGAAGCTGAAGAGGAAGGCAGGCCTGGATAATGTGTACTGAAAAGACCAGTCTGGCTACAGGGTAGAGGAGGGATGAGGGTGGAGGAAACAGAAAAATGGAGAAATCAGTGCGAAGGCCACAGCAGTGTCCAGACAGGATAGGATATGATGACAGCTGGGATGGAGAGAAGCTGAGGAATGGTAGCCAAGAGGATGGAGAGAAGCAGACGGACGAGAAGGATATGTAGGAGAAGAGAGGTGCCTTGAGACATTCAAAGGAAGATGTACACTAGGCAGTTAGACATGTGGGTCTAGAGCTCAGAGGAGAGGGGAGAATTGGAGATAGAGATGTGGGGGACCTAGGGGTATGTATGGTGGGGGAACTGGAAGCCATGGATGGGATAAGATGGCCTAGACATTGAGCATGGGGTGAGAAGAAAGAGGGTCTAGGATTGAGTCTTGGACAACTATTAATATTAGGTGAAGAGGAAGAACCCAAAAAGGCCCTGGAGCAGGAGCAGCAGGGAAGGTGAAAAAGGAAAACCAAGTGTGGCTTTATAATGGAAGAGTGTGTGTGGTTTCAAGAACTAGGGAGTGACCATCAGCGTCCATGATACAGAGTAGTCAAGTCAGTTGGAGAAATGAGGGAAGATAGTCCTTTCAGGAATTTAGCTGTGTAGGAGGTTGGGGGATGTGGATACAACTCCCTCACCAGGGTCAGCTGCCTCATGAGCTTTCCTTTCACTGTGGACATTTTTCCTTAACTAACAACCTGCCCCTGTTCCAAGGATAGACATAAACTGGGGGGTGTGAGGCATGGGGTTGTGTGTGCCCAATTTAAAACTGCATTAAAGACAGGGCGCCTGGGTGGCTCAGTTGGTTAAGCAACTGCCTTCGGCTCAGGTCATGATCCCGGAGTCCCGGGATCGAGTCCCGCATCGGGCTCCCTGCTCAGCGGGGAGCCTACTTCTCCCTCTGACCCTCTCCCCTCTCATGCTGTTTCTCTCTCGCTTGCTCTCTAATAAATAAATTAAAAAAATCTTTAAAAAAAAAAAAACTGCATTAAAGAACATCTCTGAATAGTCATCACCTCAGGTCAGTGGACCATGTTACCAGTCCTCAGGTAGCATTTGATTTCACCTTAGAAGCTTATATTACCTTTTAATTGCTTTTCCTTTTGTTGCCCTAGGAGGATAGGCTTCTATTATTTTTATTCCCCTCCTCCATGAATGGGAGAGAGAGAAAGGAGAGGGTGTGGCCGATTTCAGTCAAAGAAAAAAAAAAAGTGAATCCTGTAGAGGACCCTGTTAATATCCTCCCTTGTCCCCTAGCCTCCATCTTCACAAACTTTTTAAAAGACTTGTCCATACTTTTTCACATTCCACCATTAATCTACCTTCTCCTTCATGGGCATTGGTCTCCTCAAGGTCACCAACAGCCAACAAACCAAGTTCCACTGCATTTGACACTCGATCACTTCCTTCGTGAAACTCTCTCTCCTCTCTCCCCCAATGTGTCACTCTCCTGGTTTCTTCTGTTAATAAGAAATCATCCAGACTTTGGAAATAGGAAAATGAATAGGAAAAAGAACTACAATGATGTCCTCTCAGGGTCAGGTGCTGTTCAACATGCCAGTTCCACCTGGGGATCATCTGATTTTCTAAGGAACATGTACCTTTGCTTGACTTCTGATTTACTATTGAGTATTTTACAACTCTGTAAGAGTAGAGGCTAATTCATAGGAAACTTATAATGAGTAAATGATTCTTGTCCAATAGCAATGCAAATATTTTCTGTCTGATAAGGGGGAAACCCAAAGGTTGCACTTTCTTGCATTGTAGGGCATTAACCTTTGTTGTTAAGTTCATTGCAGCATTCCTTTGACCAACTCTGTATTCATTCTCAAATTCTCTTTTGAACTAGTGTTAATATCTTACTGATGTCCTCATTCATTAATCAGTGAATAAAAGCTTTGACATGTGTTCATTTTATATTTAAGTAACGTTTTTTGAGTTTTTGAAAATTATTCTTTACCCCTCCTAATTCTGTGGCTCCACCTCAGCAGGCTGCACTGAGGACAGAGGTGAAGGGGGTGAGGTAGGGTTAAGTTAGGTGACCAAGGGGCGCCTGGGTGGCTCAGTCGTTGAGCGTCTGCCTTCGGCTCAGGTCATGATCCCAGGGTCCTGGGATCGAGCCCCGCATCGGGCTCCCTGCTCCGCAGGAAGCCTGCTTCTCCCTCTCACACTCCCCTTGCTTGTGTTCCCTCTCTCGCTGCCTCTCTCTCTGTCAAATAAATAAATAAAATCTTAAAAAAAAAAAAAAAAAAAAGTTAGGTGACCAAAAAGGAATAGGCACAGAGGGCATTCCTGGCAGGAGTCTAGGAACCCTCGTGTTTGCCTGTTGCCCTGGCTTGCTCTGGATTCCTAATTCTCCTGCCAGCTAGAACTCCCCCAGGGAACTGGTTTTCCTCTGAACTGTGCTGAACTGCAATGCCTGAATCCTCAAGCAACAGGGTTCCTATCCTGTGGGAGAGTCTGCCCAGCTTTTTCTGCTGGCCTCCAGAGGCCACAGCTGAGGAAGGACTGCTTCCTCCTCTCCCTATCCCCCACCCCTTCAGGCCTAGAAAACAAGTGTAATGCTGGGGTCTATCAAAGCTGGCCACCCCAAGCACAAACTTTCTTTGAAATGTTCTTAAAAATTCATGCAAATGCATTCCATGCATTCAATCCAATTTTGTTAACTACTGTGTCCCTTTCACCAAATAAAACTAGCCCTCTAAAGAGCCCCATCTTGTGTTTGTGCTGTGATTCAGCTCACATTTAAGAAAAACTTTGATGTGCTGTACTCCTTCTGTTGGGTCCTACATCTACATATCATTCAATCCTCACACTCTCCTTTGGGGGGGGTAATATTATCCCATTTTACTGATGAAGAAACTGAGATTTTGAAGGGTTAAGTGGCTTGCCAAGGTCACACATGGTGTAAGGGACAGAGCCAGTCAGTTTGAAACCCAGACATGTCTGATGCTGATTATGCCCTCCCTTGGTTTGTAATTATTTGTTCCTCCATGGTTAGAGCTAGTAGGGCCTCAGAGACCTTAGGGTCCCATTTACACCCTCTTCAGATGGGAAGACAGGCCCAGGTAGGGGCCAGATCTAGCCCAAGGTAACATAGAAAGGAAGGTGCAAAGTCAGGACTCAAAGCAAAAACTGACCAGTGGTGCCCTCTGGAAACCTAGAGGACTCTCCCTGTCTTCCAACCAGGCTATCAGAAATGTTGCAAGAAACCATGCTCAGGAGTTTACAGTGGACTGAGCCCTGGGGAGTCAGGAAATTGGGGTTCAAACTCTGGGCTTTGGGCAGCTCACTACTCTTCTGGAGTCTCAATATTTGTGTATGTAAAATGGGCCAGTTATTGGGAGACTTTAAAGAGACAACAGTTGGCAAGGAAGTAGGCTGTAAACCTATCAACTGCCTAGAAGTGATAGACCAAGGCTCTGGAACCTTAAGCTCAGATTCAGGTTTTATCCCTTAAACAGCCTGTCACCCAGGCGCCTAGGTGGCTCACTCACTCAGTTGAGCATCCCACTCTTGATTTCAGCTCAGGTCTTGATCTCAGGGTTGTGAGTTCAAGCACCACATTGGGCTCCATGCTGGAGCCTACTTAGAAAAATAAAAAATGGTGGTGCCTGGGTGGCTCACTTGGTTAAGCATCTGCCTTCCGTTCGGGTCATGATCCCAGGGTCCTGGGATCTGTCCTGTTGGGCTCCTTCCTCAGAGGGGAGCCTGCTTCTTCCTCTACCTCTGACTGCTGTTCCCCCGCTTGTGCACACTCTCTTTCTCTGACAAAGAAAATCTTTAAATAAATAAATAAATAGCCTGTCACATTGTCAACATTGGATAAATTTCTATGCCTCAGTTTCCTCATATGTGAAATGATGCTAGTAATAACACCTATTCAATAGAGTTGTAAGATATCAAGCTGTCGGAACAGTCACTGACATGTAATGATCATTTAGTAAAGCTGCCTTTTTTTAATTTGATTTTTTTATTATGTTATGTTAATCACCATACATTACATCATTAGTTTTTGATGTAGTGTTCCATGATTCATTGTTTGTGCATAACACCCAGTGCTCCATGCAGAACGTGCCCTCTTTAATACCCATCACCAGGCTAACCCATCCTCCCACCCCTAGAGCCCTCCCCCCTCTAGAACCCTCAGCTTGTTTTTCAGAGTCCATCGTCTCTCATGGTTCGTCTCCCCCTCCGATTTCCCCTCCTTCATTCTTCCCCTCCTGCTATCTTCTTCTTCTTTTTTTTTATAACAGGTTTACTGCTCAAGGCGAACCTATTCTCTAACTGCAGGTTACACCGATCTCCCCAGGCCCCGCCCCCTCCAGCAGGCCCCGCCCGCGTCCCCACTTGGCCCGCCTTCTCTTCGCCAGGTCCCGCTCCCGCTGTCCTGGGTTCCTCCCGCCACCAGGGGGAGGCGGCGCTGAGGGGGAGGGGTGTGGTGCTTCTAGCCGAAGTAGGCGACACTCTAGGGAGCAGCGGCGGCTGCTCTGTGGCCAGTGGCGGCGGCGCTCTAGCTGGCGAGTGTGCGAGGCGGGCTCTCAGTGGTGCGGCCGGCAGGCGGCTATGGCGGCCGTACGGGGCCTGCGAGTGTCGGTGAAGGCAGAGGCCCCGGCGGGGCCGGCTCTAGGGCTCCCGTCGCCTGAAGCGGACTCCGGTTTGGAGCGTGGCGAGCCGGAGCCCATGGAGGTGGAGGAGGGCGAGCTGGAGATTGTGCCCGTGCGGCGCTCGCTGAAAGAACTGATCCCGGTACGGGCGGGGGGCGGGGGCGAGGAGGAGGTCGCTGAGCTAGTGCCCCGCGGCCGAGCCGGCCGGAAGGGGAGGTGGCCGGCGCCTGGGCCGGGGGAAGTCAGGGGAAGGGGAAAGAGGGGAGTGAGCGCTCGGGGGCGGACGCGCCGGGCTTGAGGAGAGACGGGGAGCGGGAGAAGGGACGCCAGGGCGCCCGGAAATGGGTGTTGAGGGGGCTGGAGAAAATGGGGGAGACTAAGGGGTAGTTGAGGACAATCCCTTTGCTGCCTCTCTGAGCCAGGCTGTGCAGGGGGGTGAGCGAGGAGGGGCTGGAGTTGTCGGGGGGTTTGAGATAAAGGCGGGGCCCCGGGCGGGAACGGGAGGAACTGTCGGGTGACGCCTGCCTCAGGGTCTCCGTTGGAGCTGATGTTTGTTAAAATACAGCACTCGCGGTTTCTCTTAGAGGGTTGGACTTGTCAGCAGCAGAAACTTAGTGTTTCTTTTGTGACTCGGGAGTCATCTTGTCCCCATTCCACTTGCTCTGTAGCACCTACACCGTGGCCCCGGCATGTGACCCTTAGTGAGACCAAAACATAAGCGAACCAGCAGTGGTCCTTGGTCCGTCTTTTATCACATGGGGGGTGGGGAGAGGTGTTTTGCTTTTGGTCTGGTGGTCCTGTGTCCCGTTCTTAGGGCTGGTCTCAGGCCTGCATGGCTCTTATGTACTTAATTTCTCATCTAACATGAACTAGTTTTTACCACATGTCAGCAAGGCTGGCTTTTAAATTGAAATTGTGGAAAAAGCGAAAAAGGTAGGATCACTAAAGATAGCAAATGATAAAGACTCTGGTAACAACAATTAACATAGTGGCATTTTACCATTTACTACATTATGTTGTTTAAATATCAGTGCAGTTGTGAAATAGATATTATCCCTTTATTCGTTCAGTGCGACATGCAGCCAGGCACAATCCTAGGCCCTGGATCAAGATCAAGATCAAACTCTCTCCTGGAGTTTATGTTTTAGTTGGAGGACACAAATTAAGAATTTCTAATAGGGGTAAATGCTATGAAGAAGGTAAAACGTGTTAATGGGACAGAGAGTGCAGAAAACAGGGAAGGTGTGCAGAGCGGGAAACCAAATGGGCTAGGATGGTCAGGGAAGTCCTCTGATAGTGACTAGTGACAGTTAAGCTGAAGCCTGAGTGACAAAAAGGAGCCAACCAAGTGCAGATTTGGAAGAAGGTATTCCCAGCAGGGGCCACAGTAGGTGCAAAGGCTATGAAATGGGAACACAATTGTTTTGTTGGAGAAATGGAAAGTTCGGGAGAGCAAATGGGAGAGCAGTTAAAGAGGTTAGGAAGGTAGGCAGATACCATGGAGGAAACCCAGGCCCAAAGAGGACAAAGGAATTGTACAGTGTCAAGTACTTAGTGAATCTCAGAGCTGTGGCTTCCAAGTCCCATCCTCTTTTCATTGCATTGTGCTGTGTTTTCCTAGGAAGTCTAGGTGAGTCTGGACTTTCTGCATTTTGGTGAAGACTTGTGCTCCACCTGGTGGCCTGGCATGATGAATTTGTCCTATGTGGGCTGGGGAGATGAGTGAGTGTGCCTTACTTAACTTGGACATTTTTCATGAAAGCCTGTAGATTTTCATTTACATAAATACCTTCAGCAGATGGACTTAGTTAAGGTTTGGGACAGGGTCTGACCTAGAAAAGACTTTTTGTTAGAGGGGTTGATTGCGTACTACCTGGAGTTACTGAGACGGGCTTCCTCATAGTAAAGGGTTGTCAGGGTGAGGAAGGATTGCTGAAAGGAATGACTACCCAAAAGGAATCTGTTGCGGGGCTGTCTTTCATCATGAGTTTTTCTTCAGTTGCTGTTAGCATTTCTCACTCTTCCCCCTCGTGTTAGGACACAAGCAGAAGATATGAAAACAAGGCTGGCAGCTTCATCACCGGAATTGATGTCACCTCCAAGGTAAGACAGACCATAATTTATTTATTCATTTTGATAAGCAGGTGAACTTAATGAACTTGGTCCCTTGGATTTGTGGAACAGCAGTTACTCTTTACCTCCATTTTTCTTTTGTTGCTTGATTAAAACATTTTTTTTAACTTAAATTTTATATTACACAATGATGCCTTCATGCATCCTGAAAACACACAGGCAGCATTTGTATTCTTACATTTGTGAAAAGATAAAATCCATGTACCTTGTTGCCTGTGCTTAACCATAGCTAAGAAAAAGTTCTGCACTGGGAATGTTTTTTTTATGTTATGTCTACTCTTTAAAAATGTGTTTTTAAATACTGTTTTTAATACTGTTTCCACTTCAACTGAAACAAAACATGAAAAGTACCTGGCATATAGGAGGCTGTTAGTAATGTCTTTATTTTTCACTGGTTGCAGGCTTAGAAAAATAGGATTTCCTGATTGTGTGACTGTGTGAACCTTGAAAGCCAAGTCAGCTGAATTATTCTCAGTACCTGGGAGTATTGCCTTTTATCTAGTGACTGCTATTACTAGGTTACCAGCTTTCCTATAACTCTTTACAGAGCTTAGCCTATTTTTTTCTTTATTATAAACAGTATACATTTGTTGCTTTAATTGGATATGTGGTAGTATCCAGCTTAGACATTCATTCTGATTTTAATGTGTGCAGTTTAGAACAGAATTTTGAATTATAATTCTGAATAATAGTACTGTTTAACTCTATTGGGCGTATAAAAATAAATATGCCATGCTTACCTTTTTGTATTTTATTTGGGTCTCAATCTGTCTCAGATTGCTTAAAGGCCAAATGAAAGAACTAGTAATCTTTCTTTTAGACAGGCAAGAAAATAGAATAAAGTGAAGATGTTTTCTTACTGTAATTGAAAAAGAAGTAGATGGTTCTGTTCTTACTCTTGTATGGTTAGCCATTATGTGAAACATATTTGAGGAAAAGGGTGGTAGCCCCAGAATTGGGACTTAAGTTGTTATTAAGGAAAGGTAGATTTGTTGTTTGCACTGGGAAGACTTCAGTGAAGAGAATTAGCAGAACTGTTGGGGAATAACAAAGTGCTTTACCAATCCCCACAAGCTTTCTTGTAGTCAGACCTTCAATTAGTGTCGCAAAGTCAATGTACAATTAGTGAAGAGTTCCTAAGAGCTATCAGAAACCCACAGTTGGACCTGGACTTATTTTAGCTCTTGGAGAAAAACTTAAAAAGCTGATTATTTTGTTTTTCAGTGAAGTATCAGTGCTTTTTGTCACTTAAAGATGAAAACTGGCAATTCCATGGACACAAGCCTAGAATAGAGGAGAGAGTTTCTTTGCTTTAATGTTATTTTTAAACAGGGAAAACGCTTTAGGAGTGGACTGCTCAGGCAGACATAATGTGATAGGTGTGATTACCATGCACACAGATGATGTGAAATGCGGGTGGTGATGGGGCTTCTAGAAATAGCACTGAGATCAGAAGATCTGCCCCTCCACTAGCCGAAGTATCTCCAGCAAGCCTTTTGACTTTTTTGTACCTCCGTTTTGGCACCTGGAAGATTGGAGTGAGTTTGTTTAGTTGTAATTTGTTTGCATGATTGCTAAGAATAAGTAAAATGTCATAGAACTAAAGCAGCCATTACTCGTTGAATCAATAAATATTCATTGAATTCCTAGCATGCCCCAGACACAGTGATACATACTGAATCATGGAGATTTTTACAAATTACAGCAGTATTAGTATATGCTGGCCCAGTCATTGACTGTGAATATCCAGTTCTCTGCAAAAATTATTAAAGGCACAATGTTGCTTATTTCTTCTGATTTACTTTAGGGTTGTCACTGAAGCATTATGTTGCATTTGTGATTTAACTTTCCTCCTCCGTGTGTCACTTTGGCTTTTTTTGTACCTTCTAGGAAGCAATTGAAAAGAAAGAACAGCGAGCCAAGCGCTTCCATTTTCGATCAGAAGTAAATCTTGCCCAAAGAAATGTAGCCTTGGACCGAGACATGATGAAGAAAGGTACAATGTGTTGGGGGGTATTTTTCCACATTTCCCCAGAAAATGGGTTTTCCCTGCCATGGCCTTGTGCTTCTGGCCTTGCCTTGCATGTCCAGTCTTCATCCAAACACTCCCAAAGGAAGGGACTTGCGAAGCCTCCATTTCTGAGGTGATGTGTTTAAATTTGAGCTGCTGGGGCACCTGGGTGGCTCAGTCGGTTAAGTGTCTGCCTTCAGCTCAGGTCATGATCCTGGAGTCCCGGGATCAAGCCCCACATCGGGCTCCATGCTCGGCGGGGAGTCTGCTTCTCCCTTTGCCCCTCACCTCGCTCTCATGCCCTGTCTCACTCTCTCTCTCAAATAAATAAATAAAATCTTAAAAAAAAAATAAAGTTGAGCTGCTGTTAGCTGTGTCTTTAGATGCTATAGCTGGAAAAGAGAGATCATCTTGTCTGAGAAAGTCCAGAGAAGGTCACCCAGTTAGTGGTAGAGCTGAGATTAGAACCTATACTTCTACAGAATCTTACTCATTTTTTGCTTTTATCATGGAAGTGTTAACTTTTCTTTGCCTTTAAATGTAACGGAAGTGTGGGACGTCTGGGTGGCACAGTCAGTTAAATATCCGACTCTTGGTTTCGGCTTAGGTCATGATCTCATCAGGTCATGAGATTGAGCCTCACATTGGGCTCTGCGCTCAGTGCAGTCTGCTTAATTAAGTCTCTCTGTCCCTCTCCTTCTGCCCCTCCCCCCACATGCTTGTTCACGCGTGTGCTTTCTCTCAAATAAATAAGTAAATAAATAATGTAATGGAAGTGTATCACACTGATAGTTTTTTTTAGGGGAGTCAGGAATACTGGGATTGGTAGGGGAAAACCATTAATACTTGTGTGATACAGGTTTGTAATTTTATTTTTGTGTTTTATTAGGGTAAACATTTTGCTTCCTAGAACTCACCCTGAATTATATATATAGTAATCTGCCCCAGTCTTCAAAGCAATTTATAAATAAAAAGAAAAATTATTGCTTTTTTAATTCACAGCCCATATTATTCCACTCTAATATAAATCCATCAATGCAAAAGGTCTCCTTTAGTATTTGCAAATTTGGGTATTTGTGAAGGGCTTAGTAGGCATCCTTCTGAATGCATGTTAAAGGTCTCTGCTTTGCTGTGTGAGTTTTTCTTGTTGGGAACTTGCTGTTTTACCAGGCACTATGTCAATTAGCACATTACACACTCGTTTCTTATTCATTTCTCACAACAGCCCTATGAGAAATATATTTTTATCCCTATTCTACAAAGAAAGAAACAAGCTCAAGGAAATTTAATAAATGCCCAGGGTTACACAACTAGTAAAAGTAGAGTCAGGATTTGAACCCAGGTTTTCTGACTCTAAAGCCTTGCTCTTAATTACTTTGCTCTATTGCCTTATAGTATGTATATGATACCATAAACTCAAACCTCCTCAGTCCATCCCAGTGGACAGAGTAGCTTGGATACAGAGCTCAACTCTGGATGCTGCTTTACTCTTTTTCTGCACCATGAGTTCAAGTTGGAAATATGACCTTGCTTCCTGTGTAGGCTGGGTTTCCAGGCATCTGCTTGAGTGGATTTCTGTTTTAGGAAAATAGAACAGCTGTGCAGGCTTGGCATTCATGTGCCTGTACAGTTTGGGCTCAAGTAGACCTCTGAGGCCTCTCACAACTCCACCTTTAAGCACCATAGTTTTAGTATACCTGTTTACTTCTAGTCCTGTGAACATTTCTTACGATTTTTTTTTTTAAAGATTTTATTTATTTGTCAGAGAGAGAAAGAGCGTGCGCACAAGCAAGGGGGGAGCGGCAGGCAGAGGGAGAAGCAGGCTCCCCACTGAGCAAGGAGCCCGATGCAGGACTCGATCCCAGGACCTGAGCCGAAGTCAGACGCTTAACTGAGCCACCCAGGCATCCCATCTTGTGACCTCTTGCTCTGATCTTATTCATGCCTTTTAGTCTGCTGATGAGCCCTTCCTTATCCCATGCTTTATCTGGTTCAGATGTCACTTCCTCCGTAAAGCATCCCTAATCACCCACTCAAATTTCTCTCCAACCTCTGTTGGAACTCTTTAGTGTGCTAAGCCCTCCTGGAATTCAGTCTCAGTTTCTTTGTGAATGTGGGCAAATTATTGAACCTTTTTAGGTCTCAGTCTCCTTGTTTATAAAGTGGGAAAATGATATCTACCTGAAAAGGATCACTTTCAAGGTTAAGTTTTAATTTAAAAAAAAAGAAGCTTTAGGGACACCTGCGTGGCTCAGTCGGTTAAGCGTCTGCCTTCGGCTCAGGTCATGATCCCAGGGTCCTGGGGTCAAGTCCTGCATCGGCTCCTTGCTCAGTGGGGAGCCTGCTTCTCCCTCTGCCTGCCGCTCCCCCCTTGCTTGTGCACACGCTCTTTCTCTCTCTCTCTCTGACAAATAAATAAATAAAATCTTAAAAAAAAAAAAAAGCTTTAGTTTTGTTTTTGTTTCTGTATTTTTGGAAAAGCAATCCTGATTGATCTACCTAGGATGTCAGCTAGAGCAGGTTGTTCATTACAACTTGTTTCTCATCTAGGAGGCCTCATGACCTAGGATAGTGTTGCTGAACTCTGGAGAACCCTGCTGCCTATCCCAGATCAATTTAAATTAGAATGGGAGGGGGGGTTGTAAAGGTCCCAGAGATAGTTCTTTCTTTTGTGTCTCCCCAGGTAATTCTAATGTATAGTCAGGATTGAAAGCCTTTAATGTTATGGTTAAGAGCATGGGTTCTGAAGCCTGACCTGTCACTTTCTAGCTCTGTGACGTTGGGCAAGTTATTTAGCCTCTGAACCTCAGTTTCCTTATCTGGAAAGGCAGGACTCTATCCCAGGACCCTGGGAGTGTTTTTTTTTTTTTTTAATTTTTTAAATTATTATGTTAATCACCATACATTACATCATTAGTTTTTGATGTAGTGTTCCATAATTCATTGTTTGTGCATAACACCCAGTGCTCCATGCAGAATGTGCCCGGTTTAATACCCATCACCAGG